>NW_009613519.1:568-27668 GCF_000690535.1 Cariama cristata
AAAATTGCCCTATGAATGTATAACAGCACAAAGTTCTGATCGCTGTTTGTCTCGATATGTACTGCAAATTCATTGCAGGAGAGCAGTTCTTAAAAGATTCTGTGAGGCAAACAAGCAAACGAGTATGGTAAGAAATACAGTTGCACTGTTTGTCTCTATGTACTGCAAATTCATTGCAGGACAGCAGTTCTTAAAAGATTCTGTGGGGCAAACGAGTATGGTAAGAAATACAGTTGGCATTATCAGCTACACAGTGAGATAACGGGACGTGCCATTTTCAAAACTGGCTTTTCTCTGTTAGCCAAAATGCATGTCTATGTTTAATGAAGCTGTAAATTACCAGTCTTTTTGAGATTTTTTTTTTTTTTTTTAAAATGCTCATTCTGCTCTGGCTTGAAATGTGAAGCTTTTTATAACTCTCCAGTGTGCTACCTACCTTAGCTGTTTCCTTAGCTGATCCATAAACCCAGGCAATTCAGTTTCTTTAGAATTTGGCAGAGGGAGTGCTTCCTAGCCCTCTGCTCATACTTCAGACCTTGGGGGCTGTTTAATCGATGTCCATAGGTTGGTATTACAGGCCTAATCTCATTTCTTCAGAAATCTGTGATTTCACTAACTTCAACGGATAGTCCTAATTCAAATCGTAGTATCTGCATGATAATGAATGGTGATGCTTGCAAATAAAGATATTTGTTGTTGTTTTTAGATCACAGCTTTAAAAATTAAATACAATCCATTTGCAAAGGCATTTCTTGATGCAAAAGAAAGGTGAGAGCTCTTAATTCTAAAGTGTGGATTTTTTACCTAGATTTGTGAAAGCTTATTCTTAACTAACACAACACGGTTTCTTGCACAGGAGTGATCACAAAGAGATGCTGGAGGAAGTGGGAGACAACCAGCAGTCTGGGTATTCGCAGTGTACGTTTCCCTTCGTTCTGCATCATGAACATAACTTTGACTTCTTCCGTCATCTGTTAAGCAAAACTTCGATAGCGGTGATGGCTGGCTGGCTTAGTTCATAAGGAAAATAATATTGCCAGTCCTTATGATTGTGGTTCATGTGGGTTTATGACTGTACAAACACGATGTGTGTGTGTGTGGTTAAGACTTCTGTATTCATTCAAAACCCTTTAATAGAATCTTGCCGTTTACCTTCATGTCCAAAAAGCTGCCTTTGTACACGAGGACAGCGATATTTGTATGGATACGGAGGCAAAAGTTTATTTCAAAATACAGCAGGAAATTATTGGAATTGTACTTATGTTTTAGGTACTTTAAGAAAAGTAGTGGCATTTGCTTAAAAAGTTTTTTTCTAATGAATAAAATGCATTAGTGTTTTAACAATTTGTTTTAACAGATTGTTGCCAAAAATGTCTGCAGCCTGTAATGGGGGGGAGGTTGAGTTGCAGTAGGAATTACTTTGTTTCAGTGAAAATACTTCATTTTTAAGAGTTCTTCTCAGCAGTCTGAGAAACTTCAGAGCTTAGCTATGGACTGAGACCCTCCAAGAGCAATTTAAAACTGAAGATGACACCAACAATTGCTGAGCACACATTGCCTACGTAAGGGGGGGTTTAACTATTTCAGTGTTGCCTTACTGTGATTGTCATGAAATGGTAATTTAAAAAATAATGTTGGCTTGACACGGGGCTTTTTCTAAGCCGTTGTCTAATTTTCCTTCATAAGACCATTTCAGAAAGTTGTAAAAATCCAGATTTTTTCAGCCACGTTGAATGTTGCCTTTCCTGAGAATGCATTTCCTCGCTGATCAATTATTTCTCTCCTCCCTGTGATTCTTTCCCTGCCTGGCTGCATTACATACCCATCTTACAAACCTCTTGCTTCCCCCCAGTAGGTAGCTGGCTTATTCCTGGGACGGGGGCTCTGTGCCCACCCGCCAGTCCTCACCCTCAGTTTGGAGCTCCCCTCTCGCTCTCCCCTGCCCACAGCTGTGAAAGGTACTCATCGCTGAGGAACCACCGTCCTGCCCCTTACCCCAACCCCTACACCCATAGAAACAACTCGCCAAGTAAGTCTGACTTTGCAGCGCTGTAAAAAAAAAAAAAAAAAAAAAGATGGGAAATGAGCCGAGGGATGCGAGCTTTGAGCGATGGGCATCCGGAGCGATGCTGCAGAAGCGGAGGTCCCCATCTCGCTCGGTTTGTGCCGAGAGCTTGGGGCCAGCACTGCAAATAAGAGAGAGGGACGATGAGTACGTGTCCCCAGGGTCTTTACGATGGAAAAAGTGAGGGTGTGTTAGAACTGCCTCCTGCTAATTGATTCCATTATATTGCGCTGGCTTCGTCTTGTGCTCTTGAATTCTTGTAACCAGTGAGCTTAAACTTTATTTAAGTTGAACGTCAGGATTTTGATCATTAGTTACAGGTAATGCAATGAAAGGAAGAAGTATATGTCTGGTTCTGTTAGTGTCACTTGTTATGAATGCATAGTAATTGAGGGCCTGACGCTGCCGGTTGTACTGGCCTGTTGCTGTCGTTAACGTAACGTGAGTGCATTAAGGTTGTTCTCAATGAATGTGTCACAACTGGATACACAGAGTATGGAGCTGAGTAAACTGCGGAGCTATTTAAAAGTTGTGCTCAGCAATAGCCAAAAAAGCTTAAGGCTTAGTGCCTTAAGCCATAGGTACTTGAAGGAGAGGAGAGAAAGGTGGTTTTAACTGATTTTATTTATTTTTTGTTTGTTTGTTTTCTTCTGGCAAAGGCCTGTTAACAATTTTTGCCCTTCAGCCTGTATGGATATGGAAGGTTCTCATTTAAAAAAAAACCAACATAATTTTAATTGTGAAGTAATACACAGGTTTCTAGATGCAGCCTGACCAATCTTGTACGTAGCTTTGTAGTTCATTTTTAAAGTGGAAAACTAGCTTTCTGTGATTTTTTTTTTTTTTTTTTTTTTTTTTCCCTTGCAAATTGGTAATTTTTCACAAGTTTTGTGACTTGAAACAGAACAAAAGGAGAAAACACCTCCGGTGTTCTTTTTTGCTCCCTGGTCCTCAGCAAGGAACCTCTTCTCCTTCCCTCCGCCAGCTGCCACAGCAGCTTCTTTCTCGCCACGGATGGCCGTATGGGATCCCCGTTAGAGCTTCTTAGTGCCTCTGCCGTCTTGGCCAGCCCGGTTTGGTCACAAGCCAAGGAGTTTAAGCCACAGCCCAGTCACTCCTGGTGGTGCCCAAGGCAGACTTCAGAGCCCGTAGTGGCACGCTCAGCTCAAAACTGGGATGTGTGACCCAGTGACGGGTGGTGATCCAGGGCTGTTACTGCCCGTGTCGATGATGGAGATAAAGAAGGGGCCCTGGAAGAGTGATTGGAGTGGTGCAAGTCAGGAGCCTGCCTCTTCCCGCTGACCGAACAAGGAAGCATGGGCTGAATTAGCAGGTGGTTTGGAGCCAGTTTTTTGGCCATAGAGCCTTCATAGCAATAAGACTTTGCAGGTGTAAGTCGAGCAAAACAACATATCAGCAGGGGCAATGCCAGTGAAAGCGTAAGCTTGACACAACCCGTAGCCGACTTCATTTTTCTGTGCGTGTAATTATGTTCGGTTTTTTGCAAGGCAGTAATGGGGGAGGGTGGTTTAAAGCTATACACTCCATTTGAATACAAGCTCGTTATTTGGTCTGATTCTCGTGTGTTTAAGTGCTTGCTTGTTTTCTCAGCAGCCTATGCCGATAACTCCTCTGCCTGCCTTCCCATGCTGCAGTCCCACGACAACTGGTCGTCGCTCGGGGTTCCCACGCACACGGCGATGCTGCCCATGAGCCACAGCACCGGCACAGCTACCAGCTCCAGGTAAGGGGTCCGGCCCTCAGCCCCCCTCAAATCGCTGTCGTGATACTTTCTAGGAAGAGAAGGCTGAAAAAGGAGGCAAAGAGCCACCAGCAAATTAGAAATCCTTATGGCCACGTGTGAATCATTAGCTACCTGGATGGGGGCACTGAGAAGGACTCTTTGCAAGGAGAACAGATTGAAGAAACAGATAACTTTTTTTTTTATGTTTGGTTTTCGGAAATGTGGATACTTGTGACGGCAATATTTGATAGATTAAGGATTGCAAATCACTTAGACAAATATCCATTGAATTTGAGGATGCTCTTTTAAGTTTCATCTCTTTTAAGCAAAATAGTGTTTAAAAAGTTTATTTTTGATCTGTTTCGTTTTAGCCAGTCACTGCTTTCCCAGCCATCTTCACAAACCCTTGTTCTGCTACTAACGAAGGGGCAGGGAACTGTAGCGTGGAGAAGGAGCAAGTGGCTGGGGCAGTAATTCGTTACTTAAGCATCGCCACCCAAGCCAGCATAGCGTGGGATTATACACGTGGTGAAAGCCTTTGCTATTTTCCAAACATATAAATGTATCTTTTCTCCTCTTTGTACTTATCTTAAACTTTTAGATCCTTTAGCAGAGGTTTAGCTTACAGTCAGTCCCTTGGAGCTAAACTCGAAAATTCAAAGAGATAGAGATAAGGTGCTAAAATCTTTGCTATGAACCACAGAGGGCTGAGGTCTGGGCATCTTCCTCAGCAATTCAGACCTACCATCCCGTTTGTGGAAAGCATTTTTATTGGAACCATGCACACAGGCACTTAGCTGTTAGGCAGAATGTGTGCTACTACCCGGTATAAGGTAACCGTACTACTGAACATAAGTTTTAGACCTGAACATAAATGTTAAACAAGTAAACAGGTCCTCCTAGCACTTCTTTCTATGTCCGACCCCCAGGATAGACACTTGGAAAACTGCAAAGTTTCAGTTGCTGCACGGAGTTGTCCAGTAGATAAAAGCAGTACAACTGGAACTGAGGAACTCCGAGGAAGGCATTTCTGCCACCTCTTTTGTCTAAACCCCGATCTGTAAAGTAAGAAGAATACGTGTCTTTCTTGTTAAACTGCTTGGGATCAATAGGTAGAAAGTGCTGTGCAGTGTTACGCAGCAGGACTGAGCTTTTTCTCACAGTGTTTCTTTTGAATCACCTTGTTTCTTTTAATTCCTACATGTTTTTATACATATGTGTGTGTGTCTATAAACGTGCTCAGAGGAGAGAAAGTGCGCAGGCTGTAGTGTCCTGACAAGGCTTTCTTTCCTTTCAAGCAGCCCCTTCTGCAGTACCCGTGCAGTCTGTGGCCATCAGTCTGGCCCTTCTAACATGAGATGATGAACAAGGAGGGCTGAATTCCTGCCTGGAGGCATCCATCCCTCCCTGACTACAGAGGCACCCAAGGGGGATTAGGGCTCTGACTGACTCGTGGCAGAGGATTCAAACCTGCCTGGGTCCCCCAGGTGCTGTGTCCAGCCACCTCCACCACGCGCCTTTCCCCAGAGGCAAGGGGATGGCACGGCTCAGCAGCAGCTCTCGAACCTCTGCATTTTTCAGCTAGCCCGTTTATTCCATGTTAGGACAAGAGGAAATGGTCTCAAGTTGCGCCAGGGGAGGTTCAGGTTGGACATTAGGAAGAGTTTCTTCACTGTCAGAGTCGTTAGGCATTGGAACGGGCTCCCCAGGGAGGTGGTGGAGTCACCATCCCTGGAGGTGTTCAAAAAATGTTTAAATGTGGCACTTTGAGACATGGTTTAGTGGGTTTAGCGGGCATGGTGGCGTTGGATAGAAGGTTGGACTTGATGATCTTTGAGGTCTCTTCCAACCATAACGATTCTATGATCCCTCAGCTTAGCTTAAAATTTGCTAATACACCCAGTGCTGGAACCTGCTGTTGGAAAACAGGGAGGTTAGATTTATTGGTGGCGTGCCACGAACACAAATCCTACCTGGGGATCTTTCCACCTCGCAGTGGCTGGGAACTTCCTAAAGAAATTCACTGTCGCCAGCAAATGGACCCAGCTTGGCAGCTGTGCTGTGGCCTGAGCAACAACCAGCAGGCACTAGGGTCACTAATAACTCTATTTATCACTTTCCTTCTTTCAGTCAGTATCCTAACTTATGGTCTGTGAGTAACAGCACCATCACACCGGTATCTCAGTCAAGCGGGATGTCCAACGGCCTGAGCTCCCAGTTTTTACGCAGCTCTCCAGCCCACTACACCGCCCTTCCACACCCGGTCCCCGCCGCCTCCTCTGCCTCCCCCCTGTACGACAGCGGGGCACCCCCGGACCTGCCCGACACCCAGTACGATGCCTCCGCCCACGCCAGGCTAGCATCCACGTGGACGCCTGTCACCCCCCCTTCCATGTAACCCCAGACCTTTTTTCCTCTAAGACAGACTTTTTAGCTACTGAAATACGTCAAATGCTTCATCCTTAAGGAAGAGAAGAAGGAGACATGAAGTAAATTACGGACAAAGCATCTGCACTGCTTGGCAGAGAGCATCTACGTTGTACCTCTTGTAGTGAACAGTGCATCATTGACTTCATGGAGAGTTTACAGACCTGGTGAGCGTGCAATTCTGAGAGCAGATCCGCTGCTTTTAATCTTTTTTCTTCTTCTTTTTTTTTTTTTTAAAGTTTGATAGGCCTAAGTTTTAAGATTTTTAGATTCCAAATTTCTCACTGTTCTGACATCTTTGGAACTGAAGTTTGGCGTCATTCTTGAGTAAGTTACTCCTAACTGTTTTTCAGTTAATTTTTTTAATGGCAAACTTAGCTATAGTCATGAGAAGACTTTTATTAACCGTCTAGTTAGAAGCATTCTAAAATATGCACAAATGTAGCTGAGGAGTGAAGTTTTTGGAAAATCATGTGCACTAACACGTATTTGCCTCCCAAATACGTTGTGTTCTTAACCGTACGCTTATTTCCTTGCTGCTGAATTAATGTCGAGACAATCTGCAAGAACTATATTCTTCCTAATAAATGCAGTATTAATGTTGGGTCTAAATTGTTTTACCCAAAAGACTCCTTTTAGAGGCGAGTTTTGCTGTTTGATCATATAGATTTCAAATACCTGTCAGCTTAGCTAAACATCTCATTTCAAACAGCCAGTGTCTAATTAGGAGCCCTATCCAAAACCTTTTCGAGCCATTGAAAAAATATCACCGTTTGGTGTGGGGTTTTTTGTTATGGTCTCTGGCTCAGGCCTTAAGGGAGGGAATTCAACACCTGGAGAATCGTTCTAATTTATTTTATTTCAATACTGTACTCTGTTGATCTATATTTATTGTTTGGTAAGTTACAACTGTATTTTCTACGTGTTAAGATATGTAAATAATCCCTCAATCTATGGTGTACTCTTTGAAGACAATCATACGTGGGATATGTCACCCAATGGCATATTGAACAGCATGGATGTAAGTAGTTAACTTATTAAGAGGGAAAGCTCTAGTTACCAATAATTTGGGGAAAAAGTGCAGATATACTAAGCTTTAAAATACACTGCCTGCTTGACTTGCTGGAAAGATCAGGCCTTGATAAAATACTTCCTTCAGGACGGATATTAAGTAATACGATCTGAATTTCTAACGCAGGCTAACCCAAAACTCAGAGTGTGCCCTTGGACATGTCTCTTTGTCCCACTGACTCGGGCAAGTACCTATCCTGAGGAAAGTGACTTGTTTTGCATAAGCCATAATAAATAACTTTTATAATGAAGTGCCTAATATAGCGAAGCAAAATTCTACATCAGGGAATTCCTTAACTAACTCATTGATGCGTGCTCATGTGCTACAGTGGCAGCTTTAAGATGAAGAAACACGTATTTGCCACCATTTTGGTCTCTTTGGCGCCCTATGGGCAGGTCCCTGCACCTGGAAAGACTTGGGCAGGGCTTTTCTCCCTGCAGAAGGATTTTTGCGTGCAACCGCAGGCTGCGGTCTCCCCCGGAGGTACCCCGGCACCAGAAGCAGATGGCTGCACGGCCGCGTTCTCTGTCCATATGTAAATATTGATCTAAGCGCTCCTATTTTATTGCGAAGGTAAATTGTGTAAATGATGTAAGTGCATTATTATTTAGACTATTTTGTAGAAATTAGCAACATATTTCATTGTGAGGTTTTTTTTTACTTGCATTTCAGAAGTATAATTTAAATTGGGAAAAAAGTAAAGATTCTTAAATAAACTCGGTGTTTAATTTTCAGTTTGTGGGGGGCAGTGGGGAAAGGTGAAACAAATGCACATCTGACATATCGAACCTACAGTATGTTGACCTTCCACAGAGCGGTTTCACAAATCGTTCCTCCTGCACAGCAGCTTCTGGCCGTGGGCGATGGGTCAGAGAGTTCTTCGTAACCAAATTAATGATTGTTTAGTCATGAAGAACTTAAAAAGATCTCTCAAAATGCTACATCCTCCTCATCCGCTTCTCACCCCCTCCCTTTTTTTTTTTTTTTTTTTCCCCCTTTGTTTCTCCCTCCTTTTGGTAAATCCTCCACTGGCGGTCAGAGGTGGTAGCCGCAACTGGTGTTGGGTGAAATCTCCTTTCCCCCAGTGACCATTTTGTAGGGTAAATGCTGGAGCTGGACGCAAGCCTGGCAGCTGCTCTGCTCTACCTTGATAACCAGATTTTCAAGTGTGTTTCTGAATAACCCCCCGGGTACTAAATGCATAACCGCTGCCTGGTATACGCAGCCACTGAAGGAGCCGATGCCGTAGGCTGATCCGGCACCGCAGTGACTGTGGACGTGGCTGAGCACCCAAATGTCACTTCTGAGAGCTGACACGGTCGGTGGGGAAGCCCAGCTCACGGCGTGGAGGGAGCCAGCTTGATCCTTTGCCCCAGAGCCGTGCCCTCAAAGCAGACACGGCAGGGGAAGAGGTTTGATCCATCTGCCATGCAGTGAAAGGGGAAGGGACCCGTAAAGTGTGAGAGAGGTGCAAGTTGTCCCTTTGCATGGCTCCTGGCAGGCAGAGCCCACTGTGGGGCTGGCGTGGAGGACAGCCCGCAGCTGCTGCCCAGCACAGAGCTCAGCCGTTTCTCAGGTTCTTGCAGAGCTTCTACTGAAGAAACAATTACCACGTCCACGTGGACAAAAATAATTGGGGCTATTTATTAGATTACAAGATTTAGGTGGGGATTGTGGAACTAACCTGCCTGCAGCTAGGGCCTTCTGGCTGGGAAGCGGAGGAGCCCGCTCCCCATTTTCTGCCATAGCTTGATGCATGGTCTTGGAAGCCCTCATGGCCCCGATGTGATGGGCACTTAAAGCCGGCAGGAGCTTTCTGATGTCTGGAAGACCGTGTGATACTAACCTGGGAGCTGAACTCTGCACCCTGAAAGAGTTCAGTTCTTAATGCCAGAGAACTGTTCTGCCTGGTGAGCAACTTTGGCAGTCTCATGCGGGTAACTTCTCTGCCGGTCGATACTTGCATACTTCTTTTAGGTCTTAAGCCAAAAGCAGATTACCATTAAAATAAATTAATTACCATTAAAAGATTTCTGAGCCTGAAGAATAAGGACACACACGCACGCACACAAGGCCTTCACAGATGCAGCATTGTACATCTCCAGGTAGCTCAATGCTGGTATCAGATGGATCTCACCTAATCGGCTTTTTTGGTATAGGGTTTTTATTTTTCCCCTTCATACTTTCCAATTAAGGAAACCAAAACCTTTCATGCCATTGAACACAAGTTGCGTGTCACTTTAAAGCAGACTGAGCATTTCAACATCTATCTTTTTACATCTGCTCTGCCACCATCTTCTTCCTGAACTGTGCTTTTTTTTCTTTCGGGGTTTGTGTGGCCAAGCAGCCATCGAAAGCACCCTCAACTCACAAATACCGTCAGGGTTCTAGTGGCTGGAGGAGCTTGGCAGTCAGACCCAGATGATGCTACAAATACTCAAGGCAGCACGAAACCCACGTGGACTTTGTGTGACTCATCTGGAGAGACTTTTCTCACCCGTGGGCTCACAACAGCAGCACCGCGCTGTGCTCCTGCCCCGGCTGCCTGCCGGTGCACTCCTGAGCTGCTGGCGGAGGCGAGGTGGAGGCACAAACACACCCGACATTTCCAAACGCTGAGGAAGGCTGCTGTGAGATGGCTCACCTCGGTCGGCCCACCGGCGAGCAGGGCTCTGCGGTTTCCCTGTACCAGCTCCACCGCGGCTCTTCACCGCCCCTGCCACCGTGCCACACACCAAACACCGGGGCTAGAGATGACGGCAAGGCTGGGAGAGGTCCAAATGCTCAGGGACTAAGCCACCAGCAAATGCTCAGGACTCTTAGGAAACTGTCCTGGTTTCAGCTGGGATAGAATTAATTTTCTTCCTAGTAGCTGGTACAGTGCTGTCCTTTGGATTTAGTATGAGAACGATGTTGCTAACACACCGCTGGTTTAGTTGTTGCCTAGTAGTGCTTACCCTAATTCAACGACTCTCCAGTTTCCCATGCTTTGCCAGTGAATAAAATGTTAAAAAAAAAAAAAAAAATTAAAAACTCACACATATTCTTAGGCAGGTGTAAGGAAGACAATAAGCAGAAACATATACGGTTTTTAAATCACACAGAAACCCATTCCAGGGGCTTACATTGGTGGAGGAAATAATTTCCTCTTCGGAGAGTCTGGCTTTACCTGCTCCTGGATTTCCGTGCCTTTGGAAACAGAGGTAAAGAAACCAAGTGAGCCAGCCTGAGTGGTGCATGATGCAGTTCCAGTTCTCACAGTGCCTAATAGCATCTTACAGATGCCTTTATTTCTGACTACATCAAAGATTCCTTGAGAGGATAACAATGAACTCAAACACGGATTCTCCTGGACCTCTCCACTGCACACACCACTGCGATATTAGGATCTGGACATTGTGGGCTTTAAAGCCCAAGGGTCTGTGACTGGCTAGAGCAGATGCTTTTGCAAACAGAGAAACCACAGGGCTTCTCAGGCATCTCCTCCTGGAGCCAACAGTGCTTTTCCACGCACAAAATTTATCCTCTTGCCCTTTGTATTCACCTGCACCCCTTGCTCTTCCAAGCAGACACTGCTATTTTTATTCCTGAGAACCACAGCAAAGCATCCACACAAGATGGAGTCTTTGTTAGGCGAAGTGTTGGCTTACATTTATCACGTTTATCTTGACTATGATTTTGCCCTTGTCCCAGTCAGCTTTATTTCACTTCTCTTGCTCCCCAATTGTCTAGTTTGTCCTGTGAGATATCTCCATTTCGCCCTGCATTAATAACATCTCTCAACCTCACATCTCCAGCAGATTTTTGTCAATGATCTCTTCATTTTTGGACTAAGTCTTTAATGAAAGTGCTAAAGCAAGCCTGGTCCAAGCAGCCTTTCTCTAACCTGGCCCTTCCCCATAGCTATGCCCTTAACTAGTCTATAGACTTGCAAGTCACTTGCTAATCCCCATTTGTGATTTTAGAGGATGGTCTCAGCCCTGTGCGGATGGGGACAGCAGCTGCCCCGCTGACAGTCCCTGCGAGGGCCAGAGCTGGCAGGGAGAAACGGTGCTGGAGGAGAGATGCATTTCTATAAGGCACCCTCCTAAAGCTCCGCAGATTGTTCTTGGCCCTGTCAGCAGCACGGGAGGTTCAAAGGGTTGGAGAGGAGCTGTGACATCTTAGTGCTTCAACTGAGCCCAGATAATAAACCTACAGGCTTTATCAGCTTCCATTTCCATCCCTATCCTTCAGACTCCTTTCTTTCGAACTTTGTAGTGAAGCTGTTTGTTCTGGAAGACGAACCTCCCAAAGCCCGTCACGTGCGATCGCATCTCTGTGAGTCTTGGCCTTGCTCAAGCATCTTCTTTCCCCCACCTCGTAAAACACACCTCCGACATCTGCCGTTTGCTAAATGCGCAACACCAGGCCTGAGCTGAGGAATAAATGTTTGTTGCTGGGTCAGGATTTCAAGTCCCCAAACTCTGGAAGAGAAATGATGTGTTTATTCCCCGAGCTCACGTACACTCACCTGCTCGAGCCTTGTTTGCATTTTTAGAGCTGACCATTCCCAAACCTTAGCTCCTTCTCTGCCTTTGCCTCCACATTATCACACTGACTCTGTGATTATACCTCCTCCTCCTCCGTGAGAACAGAAGCAGGCTAATGAACGCTTATGAAAAGAAACCCTGTATTAGCTTTAATTTCCTTCGTGCTCTAATGGCACAGCAACCCCACTTCTCTCTCTCCTCTCCACGCACGTGGGCTGTGGGCTTCTCTGGTCCTTACCCTTGGCGGAGGCTGAACAAGATGGAGTGTGTCAGGTTTGCAGCACCTGAGCTCTCTGAACATTGTTAAGTGACTTCTCCTTCGAGTGTCAGTCAAGGCCCATGACATGTAGGTCAGTGTGGGGAGAGTTATGCTGTTTACACAGGCAACCTGGAAAAAAATCCACTCGCTGAATGAGGAAAAGCTTGGAGAAGCCTAACAGGACACCAGAACATTTAGCAGCTCATGAACAAAATCTGCCTGTTTGTTCGTATTCGTGATCGAGGATCTCCTGCTATTTTTAGGGACTGGTGTGCAGGCTGGACAACTCGTGATCTGTTACGGAAGACCTTACCGCCCAGCAGAAACTGGGCTGCCTTCGGCTGGCGGAGCTGGCAGACGAGGGGCACAGACCCCCCCCTCACCGCTGGCCTGCCCCTGCGGGCGGGGGGAGATAGGCAGGTGAGGGGAGTTTGGGTGGGCACAGGTGGGGATTCTGGAGCAGGCGGAGCCAGCTGATTGTGTGGGAGGTTAATTCACTGGTGGGGAAGAGAGGGAACTGCAGATGTAGTTGGGATGTGCAGGGTAACGGTGGGCTTGTCCTTACCCTCAGGAGCAGCCAGCCAGGGAGCTTGCAGGTAGGTGTGGAGGGACTCCTGGGCTGGGGTTGTGTGATGGGACCGACGGTGGTGGGAGGAATGAGCTGCTGTGGGCTGGTGAGGTCTTTTTCACTGTGTTCTCCTGGGGGCAGAGCTGCTGCTTGGCCATACTCCTGTGGTGGGATGGGCAGAAGAGCCGGTAGCTTGGTCCTGGGGGCTGCCTGTGGCTCAGCCTCCAAAGGGACAGCTTGCTGCAGAGCAGTCTTAGTGCTCGCTAGTGTACTTAAGTAATGATGGTTTCTGCTGAGAAGCTTGTGGTCTGGAAAGGTAAAGCCTTCATGAGCCTTGCTGCAGGCATCTCTTGCCTCTGGGGTGGAGGAAATACTTATTCTTCTGCCTTTACTGGTAGGAGGGAGGCAGTGGTAAGGCTGGCTGCTGCTGCTTGACCTGACAGTGCTGGGGAGCAAAGGGCATCCCCAGTGAAGGGGAACTGGGTGGGAGTAGGGACCTGGAGGCTCTGCACACCTTCAAAAATACAGACTTGTCTCAGTGTCGGAAAGCTCTGCTTCCCATAAAAGGGGGTTTCTCTAAGAGAAGCAGAAATCGGCTGGTAGCTTCATCTTGACTTCATGAATTTCACATTATTGTAGATTCAAGGTGGCTGCTGCGAGTTACCCTGCACAATCGTTGGCACTGCTTTGCAAAGGGCTTTGGCTTGTTGAGTTGGGTTCTGGGCACTGTACTGAACATGTGCAACTTAATTCTTGATGTGTTTTGCCATCCTTCACATTAATGCAACATTAGCAATAGTAATTGTGAAACTTTAATGTTTCGCATTAATGTTAATCATTCTGAGAACTTCCCACATGAAAACTTCTGTTTCAATGCACTAGAAGTGGTGTCCTCTGCCGTGTTCTCCGCCTGAATTTATACCCAAAGGCGCATGGTCTGTGTGAGGTGCAATTGTAATACTTGCAACCCAGGATAGCTATGTGTTCTGGTTGCCCCTCTCTTACTAATATATGGATGGTTCATATGAGTTTCCATCATCTGCCACTTCTTTGCCCAGATATATGTTGACTATGGTGGGTGGGAGGGAAAAGACAGAAATTTCCACTCGCCCCAGCAGTAGGATTTTGCATTTCCTGTAGTTACTTTATGTCTCTACAAAATGAAATGCAGTCTTAGCCTTGAGGTGACGGGAAACTTCTTCCTGTTCCTTCGGTTCGGACGTATGCCAAATCTCAAAAAACCCACCCAGAAAGCCCCACGAAGTAGTCACGGGCTGGCCGCACGCTTTCCTCGTGCCTTTGGCAGCTGGAGAATCTGTCACCTTTTGGTGGTCCTTCAGCTCCTGCCAGGATGCTTGCAGGGCTGGAGCCTGGGGATCTGGGCAGAGGAAAGGGGAAATCCAGACTTAGGGTGAGACATGTAGGTGGAAGGGGAGCACTCGGTCAGAAAACTTGAGAAAATGAGTCCTGTAACTTTCTGACATCTTCCTATTCACAGAAATTTTCTTCTATCTCTGAATGCGTTATTGGTAGTGAGTGTAGTGATTTCTTCTACAGCGCATAAAGAGCATTGACACGGTATCACTGGGGTTTTCATGGTGCAAATGTTAACATAAAATTAATGAGAGTAAGTGTGACTACTCTAAGTTAGGGTTACTTTTTTAGTGCACTAAAAATACCCAGCAACTGGACACTAACTTGAATATAAGGCTAGTGACACCTTCCATTCCTGGACGAGTAAAAAGAGTTGAACTCTGGCAGCTGGACATGCAGCAATCTTTCCCCTATGTTTTTTTTTTTTTTTACTTACAAGCACATTTTTCTATGTAGGTGAGGAATGGTGCTCATCTTGAAAACACTTGCTTCTGAAAACTGCAGAACTACTGTGGGGGGATGCCAGGGAATTCTGCAAATATGCTGACTGCCGAAAACTGGCGGCAATCAAACAGCCCTTGAAAAATTGCCTGTCAGAAGACTAAATTTGTGTTTTTAAACTGACCAGTGACAGCAAACAAAACTAAATTTTAATCTTGACTTGCCTTTTTTTAACTAGCAAATAGATGACAGCATTCCCTCAGCCTGCTAATTCATCAGTTGAAGGAATGCCTTTCTTTTTTTGTGGAATTTCTGCTGTTAGGCAAAAATTCATCCGCAAGCTTCATCTGCAGTTCATTCGGAGCTTCAGAAGTTGATTTCAGCAGATAGCTTGTGGGGTGCACCTTTCTCTTATTCCTTGTATAAATTTGCACTAGTGAGGCTTGGCTGAGGACATGCACAAAGTCCAAGCTCAGAAAGGCTGCCAGTACAGTCTAATTCACTTTGAAAGACTTGATATCAAATGGTTGCTACTCCTCCTCAGTTTTATTTCAACTCTGATTCATGTGGCTGTGGAGGTCCCAGTTAACATAAGGATTGAAATTTATCACTGAAATGTGCATTTTTCTCCTCAACCTTGAATTTTTTAAATTAGTGCAGAAAAAAATTGCACACAGCCATCTTTTTTTAAAGAGAAATTCAAAGACTGACAGACACTTTCTTCTCCGCTTTAGCTCTTGCTCTGCCCCTCTGGGATGGGTTTTGGTGTGCTGTTGCTGATGAGACGGTCCTGCCAAGTGTACAGGTGTGTGCTGCCAGGCTCACCCCATTCTCTCTGCCTGCAACAGCATCCGTGCTGCTTTCTGGTGCATTGCTACAGGGAAGTGATCTGGACCAAAACTGGGATTTTGGAGAACAGACCTCATGCAGGGACCTCCTTCTGCAGACTGCGTTACCCTGAAATGTTTGTGGGAACACTTTGCTCTTTTTTTTTGTGTGTGTGTGGTGAATTTCTGTAGGGTTCAGGGTGCCACTGCTGGCACTTAGCAAGCATTTAGAGTTGGAAAAATTAAGGCAACTATTGTGGAAATGGCACTGTCAGCTGCAAAGTGGATCCTGAGATAACAAAGCTGGAAGTTAGCTAGCCCTCGATGAGGATTCCCTAGTCTGAAATCCCACCTTCCCACCTGGCAGCACCAATTATGTCAGTGTCCATGTGTGACTGCAGCTGGGCTTCAGGCAGCGGCAGAACATCTTTGTGAGGGATGGAGACCTTCCTGATGTCTGTAGCCCAGCCGGTGGCAGGCTGTGTCTAGCCCTCTCTCTCTCCATTTTGGAGGTAAGCATGACATATTCCATGTACTGGCACTATCTGGACCTCAAGAAACATCTTTCAAGTGAAAAGCCACATGGCTGATCTTTAAATAGTTTTTTTCTTTTTATTTTCTCCTGGTGCAGTGGGTGCTTGTCCTGCTGTGGCAGGGTCTTCGTGCATGTGCTAGGCTGAAGGCTCCTGCTTTGGGAGCACAACCTGACTCAGGAGGAGGAAAAGATCCTGGCTGTGTCCCAGGGCTGGGGAGTGAATCCCATGCGGGATGTGCCAACAGGTCTGCGGGTATTGCTGGGGGCACGTTCCTGACTTGGACCCACAAGTGTGGGTGCCGTGGCAGAGCTGGGCAGAAGCAGCCAGCCTGTTCCCGCTGCTGGGAAATGCGGTGTTGGTGTGAAAACTCAAAACCAGCATTTGCTAATGGGCCTGGGAGGCTGTGGTGGGGTTTCTGCTCCACTGTGTGATCAGGCCTTGGAAAGGAGCACTGTGGCTGAACCCCTCCTTGGGCTGTCGTGCCTGGGCGGGCGGTCAGGATGCAGGCACTGGCTCTCCTTGGGTCTGTGCTGCAGATGTGGCACAGCTGCTCCCTGAGGCACGAGGACCTTGGTTTTGCTGGCTGCTAGGGGGTGTTGAGGTCTTCAGGCGACCACCAAAATGTCACTCTTATTTCTAGAACAAGATCAAGCAGGTTGCTTGTGACAAAGTACCTCTTGCCGGACAGCAAGCAGTGCTAATAAAAGCGTCCCCAGTCTCACCTACGGAGCACAGATGGTTTCTGTGCTCAGACTTCTGTTACAGAGCATTGGGGACACTCCAATAAAGAAATGCTCAAAAATAAATGCTCATTCTTCGGTATCTTTCACTTGATATCCAACACTCTTGACTGATAAACAGCCCTGCTGCAGCATCAGGCCTCCTCTAAAGGCGTCGGCGTCTGTGGAATTCCCCCAGCCGTAGCTCAAACGCCTCCTTTTGCCTTCCTTCAACATAATCACAGCTGCTTTTGCTAGACCACATAATTAAAAAAAGAGGCATCTAATCAATAAGCAGATGCTTTGAGCTGATTGTGTATCCCAGGTTTTGCCCAGTTTCGGAAGTTTGAAGCAAACAAGCCCACCGGGTATTTAATTGATCCAAAAGTGCCTCCTCCCCCCCTTAGCCCCCTCCTGCTCCTCCCCTTCCCCCCGTAGGACCCCTCCGGGCCGGGCTGCCCCGGCAGCGGGAGGCTCCGCTACCGCCGGTCTGCAGCGCCCTCTTGTGGGCACCCTTCTCCCGGCCTTCGAGCATCTTGCATCTTGGACCCGTGGCTGGGCACAGCTGGCCAGTGGCATCAATTCACGGCTAAGGGGCATCAATTAACGTCTAGGCAAGCGTGTTCTGTGTGCTAAGTATCAAAGCACATCGGGGTTGCCTTCTCTGGGGTGTAACTCTGGTGTGCCAACCAACCTCAGATCGGTCCTGTGAATAAATGCTGCTGCAGAAGAAACCAATTATTACGTTGGCATTTGGCAAAGCAGAACTAAAATTTTTAAATGCTGCCTTTCACGTTTTGGCTGTCGCTTGCTACTTTTTTTTCTCTTGCTAATATGTTGAGTTTCAGCAACTGAAATACTACTGATTCTTCTCCAAAAACTTGCACAGTACTATATTTTAACAAGGAGGAGGACAAAACTAAACTTAGTTTAAAAAGTGCATATATGAAAGCTGCAAGAGCAGTAACTTCAGATTTTCCTGCATCGTGGTCACTGTCTTCTGCCTTTGCTGCCTTAACACATGACAAACTGCAATTAGTCTGTCCCTTGGTTACTTGTACAGCTGCTCTGCCTCTGAGGTAGCGCTCCCAGGATTACCTTGCTGAAAGTTTTGCCCTTTCTAATTTTGATTTAGTGACACCTATGTCTGTTTTTCTTGACCATTTAAACCTCTTCTGATTGGAGTTTTGAAGAGAAGAGCTGAGCCAAGGACAGATGATAGCATTTTGCTGGTAGGATTTCATAAATGCAGCAAAGCGTGGCAACTCTTGTCCCAGTTAACTGTTGAGATTTGGTCTTGTCTTTCTAGATCTTAAAGTCTGTTAATAAACACAAACTTTCCTGCTTTAGGTTATTTATTTTAAATCAAGTGCACTTAAAATGTGTCTTTTCTGTTTCTGTATCTCTTGGCCTGCCTGGACTGCCAAAAGCCATGGGAGAGGGGAGTGTGTGAAGCGCTCCTTCGGGCTGGCGTTTTCAGTGGCATTATAAATGCCCTGCTTTCTGCATCACTCTCGAGCTTCTGCCTGTGACCTTTCCTAGGCCCTTCAGTGCCTTGTTTGGGGTTGAAAAGCCCTTGGATGGATGTGTAATGCTTTTTCATTGTTTATACAATACTATCTTCTTGGTGAGACAAGAACTTTTAATGAGCATTTGGAAGTTACACAGCAAATTTAACTTGAAAGTTAGTGATGCTTTTAAACTCCAGTTAAATAGTTGTTCCTGAGGGCCAGACTGAGGGGATGGAAACTGGAGTCTGTAATGGGGCTGGGTGGGAATTCACTGATAAATCAGCATTTGTTTGCTTGTCTGGGAAATGATGTTTTGTTGAAACGGAAGGGTGTGGATGAATGGGAGGTAAAGCCCTGGGAGGAGGGTTGTGCCTGGCTCTCCCTAGGGATAACTGCCCAGGAGGGTGCTCCTGTGCCCGCAGTGCCACGGCTCCTGCCTGCTGCACAGCCAGGCCCCAGCCCAAGGCTCCTGGTTTAGATACAGCTGCTAATTTTTGAACAGAAAAGCTCAAAATAATGTCATGGATAATTTCTGCAGCAGTTTTGCTTGGTTTGGATTCTCCCTTCCGTAAGGAACTTCTACCTTCCAAAACGGAACAAAAACAGAGGTTCAGAAGTGCAGTTCCTCAAACGAAAGAGCACAAATCCTGGCTGTTTAATGCAGTGGGGCCTATGTCTGAAGGAAGTGCTAGAAAATAATATGATAATAGCAGAAGAAAAAAGACCTCTCAGTTTTATTAATGCAGATATCATATAGAAGTCGATGAAATAACTTTTTTTGATTGAGCGACACGGCCTGTGTATCAGCAGAGGTAATCTATCAGTAACCAGTTACATTACCCTGACAGCCCGTACCTACAGCTGTTGATCTAGCTGGGTAAATATTGCATCCAGTAATTAGATTATGTCTCCATGAAGAAGGCATACACATGAATTGCCAAGATATGTGCTTAAGAGTACAATAGCCTGCATAATTCTGATTATTCTGTAAATGATTCTTTTGGAATCAGGTATGAAGTCACTAGAGTAAACAACACCCAGCTACAATGCTGAGGTTCGACATAAAATACAAAGTGTTCAGTACGTCACAAGGTATCGGTGTCCTCTGTCTAAGATGATGCCCCTGCTTTGCAGAAGCATTGATTTTGCTGTATGCAGCCAGGGATGATAGAGAGACTGCAGTAAAACATCTGGAAATAAGAGTCTGTGGAACAGCAATTCCAATTTAACTTTTTTTAATTGAATTGGGTTCAGAGGACCTACATGTGGTAAGTAACGGGTCCCAAGATGTGCAAGGGTCATGCTCAAGCTAGAATGTCATTCTTTTGTGAAAACAAAATCTGGTTTGTTGCTGTCCATCTGATCAGATGCAAACCAGTACCTGTTTAAGCAAATCCTCCAGAAAGTTCAAAGCTGGAGCTCAGCCAGATTTTGCTTCCAAGGAAGAGAAGCTCATAAGAAAATTCAGAGGAAGGGAATGTCAACTCTGGTATAGCAATAAAGTTGCTAGGTAGGTTTTAGACATATCTGAAGGTAAATGGTTATGTAATGCCCAGTATTCAATCAGTGTTAAAACAGAGCTGTTGGCAAAGCTATTGAAAGTTTTGAAAAAAATCTGAGAATAAATCCTTATATAGCGGAAATGCAAGCTTCAAGATCTGCTTGAGATGCATGGCTGTGATTTCAGCCAAGATCAACTGATTATTCAGCTTCACCTATTGCAAGCTATTTGTCAGCCAGTACAAATATTGTCCTAGCATGTTCGGAAATACCTTGGATTGTTCACCTGAACAAAATGTCAGTTACTTTTTTTTTGAGGGCTGAAGAAACAGCTAATATTTTGGTAGCAATAGCAATCTACTGGAAGCAAGCATTGCTTTAATCCACAGTGAGGCAGTCATGGTTTACCTAGTGTGTGACTCGTTTTAATCTCTTTAACATGTACGCAGGGATGAAATGGAAGTTTTGCGACATATATCACTATTCCAGGGGGAATCGTGGTTTGGAACTTTTTAAACAAGTGTAAGCTAAATCTCTTTAGTAGTATTGAATACAGCTTTCTGTTCATTTTATTAGAGAAGTCTGTTAACCACATGTTTTTCCTCTATTAATTGTGGGGAAATACTGATTATGTGTGCCTTGTTAGGGAATTACTACTTAGACAGAGGTTTTCTTTTGAAAGGATGGCTGAGCTGAGACATAAAGCAATGCTTCACTGAAGTGCTGGGCAATGATGAGCTCCGCTTTCTGGGGCTGTACGGCTACAGGACGTGCTCCTTCAGGGTAGCCGTTTGAAGGTACGGCTCCAGCAATGTGTATGTAAGGGAGAAAGCTCTTGGCACAACTGCGGAAGGGTTGCTGGCATGGAAATAGTGTGTGGTTTTCTGTGCTCCACAGCATAAGACAAGCCTTTTAGGAAAAAGACTCAAGGGTCTCTAAAGGAGAGACAGAGGGACAGGCACAAGGTTTCTGTAGGTAAACTTTGATCTTTTGGTAGTGAGTCAGTATTAGCATCCTGCTTGAATAGAAATATTTATGGGAGAGGCTGCATCTTCTTCCCAGAAGAATGGGGGTAGGACAAACTGTTTTCTTTTATCTAAAAGCTATGACGAGGGAGCAGCAAGGTGCCCTGATTTTGTTACTTGCTGTAATTTAATTTTGACAGAAAAGAGTGGTCTGTCACTTGCTGCAAACCCACGAAGCATCCTTTCATACTGTGCCTTGTTCAGATTAGGCTTTGCACTTGTTGTTTACTCACGCCAGCACAGATTAAAACTTGCCTGGTTTTACTGCTGTAAAGAGACTCTTTGCGTGTGAGGGTTTGTGCTTTGGGGTGCTGATACCTCTCTCGCTTCCCGCTCGGTTGCAGAGCTTAGAGCTGTGGCTGGCCTTTCTCCAGGAATTCAGCTATCCATATTTTAAGGGTGGACATTCAAATGCATGCAAGCTGGAAATAATTGTTGAAATGTTTTTTCAATGAAAAAGAAATGGCTGCAGCATAAGGTTATTTGTCTGCAAAAGAAAATTGCAGCGTTCAAGCAGTTTCTAAAACTACCAACTTGTATTACATATTAAGTATGGGCATGCTGAATAGTTTTAAATTGAGTATGAATTATGTCAAATTGTTACCTTGTATCCGTGACATGAGATAGATATCTTTTCATGAGACCATATGTCTGATTGCTTGCCTTTTCCAAGTCTGTTTATGCTCCAGCACCTCACCGAGAAGTGTGCGGTTGCCCTCTGTGCCCATGTTGAGTCGTCTTCAAATAACAGTGTTTCTGGGCAAGCAAAATCTCCCTGGCACCATGCACAACATGGAGTTGGGGTCTTCAATTGCTAATTCTTTGGAGGAGAGACTTGTTCCTTCTATTTATGTTGAAGGCATCTGTTGACGTAAAGCATCTGCTAAACTACTGTGTTTTACAAGAGGACCTGGCTACTCAAATCTAGACCTGGGACCTTGTGATGTTGTGCAAACAATATGAACTGGTTCCTGTCCCAAGTATTCATAATCAAATATTAAAAAGATAGTGAGCTAGGAGGGTATCTGCTCACCAGTGTGATTATTTTATTACTGGAATACTAGAACAAATGCCCTTAAAACTTTGTGATTTAAGTGTCTGGCATAAAGAAGCACGTTAAAGAATCTGTTTTTCTGGCTATAAAAATCAGCTCTGTGATTCAAAGTACTACAGTGCTGTGCCTTGTGAAACATATTTGTTCTATTAATACCTCATTTTAATAAAGTGGAAAGCACTGAAAACTGTCAGAGGGTCAAATGGGCTGGATAGCTGTCATATCGTTTATTGGTATTTACTCACTTGACTCTGACATAGTATACTTCTAATTGGCAGGCAGGCAAATGAATTGGCTATAATTCTTCCTGCAACGTTCTCAGCAGGATGCGAGGGAATGGGAGAGGAAAGGAGAAGCTCAAATAGTATCATGCCTAGGGGGGAAAATAACAGCACAGAAATCCCAGAAATCGGAGCTGAAAGAATAGCAAAAAGGCAACTTCAGAGGAAGGAAAACTATGTGTGCAGAAAGTTCCATCACACTGATAGCAGCTCAAGAGAAGGAATTGGAAACAACCTTCCCTGTTCCCTGGGGACTGTGTTTTGTTTTTTTTTTTTTTTTTTTTTTTTTTTCCTTATCTTTTTCTGTGTGGGATCTCTCATGGAAAGCAGCAAGGAGCTCTCTGCATGGAAAAAGTGGCTCTGAGCCTGAAGTTACAACGGGTCCAAGTTGTGGAAGGCTTGTTTGATTTTGTGCTTCAAATTGTCCTCGGGGTTGTGGCAGATCCATGCCAGTCTTGACTTTTTTTTTTTTTTCCACTTAGATGAATGTCGAGCATGAAGAGTCCTTTAAGCTAAGATATGGTAGAAGACAGTCATGTCTTCTTTCTTGCGTACAGATACATCCCCATGCCTCTTAATTAGGCTGCTTTTGAGTTTTGAGGTACCTTCATCAGTAATCACATTAAAATCAAAGGGGAGAATTTGATAGTACTGGGATGCAGTCTTAGACCTAGGATACAAATTGCTTCTTAAATTTGAAAACTGCAAACCAGCGGCATTTGGCAGTTGGCTCCTGTGTCTTACTGAGTCTTGGAGCACGGAGAGAATTAACATGAATGCAGTGGGTGCCCAACAGGACACCCAGTTGCTTGAGCGCTGGAGGGGTTTAATGGGACCCAGCCGTCCTTCCAGGAAGGAAAAGCGAAGACACTAAAGACAAGTTCTGCTGATGATACTGACTCTTTTAAGAAAGAAAAGAGTACAAAAAAAGAAACTAGATCCTGCTGTGTGGGTAAGGAGACTTAAAAAAAGGGGAAGCACAAGAGGGTTTTTAGGGGCTTTCCAGAAATTTCAGGTAACAATCCAGATGTGTATCGGCACTGGATCCATGTGCTAAGGATAGTGTTTCTTAAAAAACAAGGAGAGTGGTGCTTCAAATTGGACTCCTCAAATCATTAAATCTTCAACTTCTGGTTCCAGCATTTGAAAATGACTGCCAAAACCTTGTAATTCCTGTCCGTTATGATGGTTACCGCTGCTATTAACTGTTCTCTTGTTCATTACCCTTTGTCTCAGAGGGGGAAAAAGAGCTATTTCATTAGTGGAATTTGATGTTGTATTCTTTGGGGAAGCAGCAAGGAGAGGTTAGAGAGGAGGGTGGGATGGGGAGGGGGAAAGGCTGTATTTACTGCCTCAGACACTGCTGCTTGCTTAGTTCATGACTAACAGACTTCCAGAAGGGAAGCAGGGCTTAAGGAAAGAAATAACTTTTCACAGACATAACAGGCCTCAGAAGATTAGCCTGCGATACTTTACACTTGATTAAACTCATGCCAGGATATTGCTTTCAGATACTCTGTTCAAGGGGAAAGTGGTTTAAAAAGTGTAAGGAATTTGGGTCACAAATTAACAATTTTTCCATTGTTCTCCTTCCTCTCTGGTTAATAAACTGTAGCATGCTTTTGAGAACTGATCATGTACAACAATTGCAAGAATAGCCCATATTACAATCTGGTGACTCCTCCATGCAAGACGCACGCTGTTTGCGATATTCTTTCTGCTTTATCTCAGTCACCAGCTGTGTAACCTCTATGAGAAAGACTCTTACCGAACATAACTCTACAGGTGATGTGCTCATTTCCACTGCTGTTCTTCCCTGATTTTTCCCAGTATGAGCATCACTAAAATAGATATCTACATAATGTCAGCTGCTATTTTAAGTCTGAATCTGTTTTGTTGAAAGAAGTCTATTTTATTGCCATCTTCTAGTATCTTTTTACAAAAGCTTGGAAATTGATTCTCAAAAATGCGCTAAGTTATAGTAGGAGAATGCTTGTGATATGACATGGCCTCACCCAAAATACCTCTTTCGGGTATTTTGTTTTCCCAGTACCTCTCCAGAAAAATGGGGCAACAACAGGCTAGGTGACTCTAGCTGAGGTTAAACTGGAGGCTTGTGGCAGAGCATAAATTAAGCTCAGGTCTCATACCTAAAGCAAGTATCCTTTTTTTTTTTTTTTTCTCTAGACTTTTAACAAAGCTGCAGAATTGCTTCTTTTAAAGGTGCATCTTGGATGGTTTCCATTAGGCAAAAGCATAAGCTGGCGTTACAGTGTGGGAGGAGTGTAAGAAAAGGAAGAAACAATAGACATTTTTCACGATCCCTGGAAAGCTCTCAAAAAAAGAAAGTATTAATGCACTAGGGGGAAAAGTATGAAGAAAGTGCACACAGCTGCTATCAAGTAAATTATGCAGGGCTGATCAGATGACAAAAATGTTGGAATATGCTTCAGGGACTATAACTGCATCGCCAAAGGAAATCTGGTAGAAGTTCCATAAGTAAGCGGGGGTTTTTGTTGATGAAAAGCTCTTCTGCTGATGTACTTTTAGTTACAAAATGATGTTCAAGCTCTCCCTGCTGCTGGATCCTCACCTAAGGAAGTTCTTACTGTAACTTAGTTTCCAGCATTAAAGAAACTGAAAGTAACACTAACGTTTTGCATATTCTGGCTTACAATTTTGGTACCCATTTATGGGCAGAATCTCCAGATCCTGGGAATCTAGGAAATTCAAGTCCTGCCATACTGTTATGGAGTAAAGGGCTTTCTCCTGTTCACAAGGAAGCACTTCTACACGCCTGCTAAGCGAAGGAAGGGCTGCAGAAAGCGTGGCTTATCTGTTGACATATGGACAACTGTCCTTCAGAGATGTGAGAAGCCTTTCAGAGGTGGGCCTGGAGTTAGCTGTTGTGTGCAGGCCATGACAGTTCTGCTGCAGTGCCCTGGGAGGGAGGTTGCACATTTCCCAAGGGATAACGTGCTTCCTGCAGTGGTGTTGTGCATAGCTTCCAACGCCCTTCTGATACTTGCCTCTCCAGTGCTGAGGCCCATAGGAGGATTTTTTTGTTAGATGCAAGCTTGAATTGTTGAATTTACTTATCTGAAAGAAAATCCAGAAGTCAAGAGGCAGTGAGCACAAACTCATACAAAGTATTCCTTTTCAACATAACAAAAATCTGTTTTTATGGTGAGGGTGGTCAAGCAGTGCAACAAGTTGCCCAGAGAGGTTGTACAGTCTCCATCTTCAGAAATATTCAAAACCAGTCCTGAGCAATCTGCTGTAGCTGACCCTGCTTTGAGCAGGGTGGTTGGACTAGAAGATTGCTAGAAGTTACTTCCCAACTCAGCAATTCTGTGACTTTTTTTTTTTTTTTGAAGTAGGATAATGCCTAAGCACTTAGCATCTTACTCATCTATTGAACAACCAGTCCTGGTGATATTTCAACATGTCAGCAAGTGGAAATAAACAAGAATAGCTATTTGCCAATGTCCAAGTGAGTATATGTTGAACAGAAACATATCCTTGCCTTAAAGTCTCCCTCTCCAGTGATAGATTCTAGAAAGTGAGTTTACAGGAAATGGAAAAGCGCTATTAATTCAAGGTTTTTGGAGTGAGATCCTGAATGCTTGTTTTGACACCAAAAGCATGATTCCAGTGCTATTTAGTTGCCTAGATCAAAGATAGCAAGCTAGATAGTCCACGCTCAATGGCTGCCTAGCTAAAGATGTGTAAAAACTAATAAAGTTCCTTCTGGTTTGGCCCAAAAGTTGTGCATGTAACGTTGGATGTGCAAACACACACCCAGGTAGCCAAGCATAGGGAACTGGGTCCCTTGTGACAACCTGGGTGCCTTTATGACCCACAGTTGAGGTAGTGTTGGTGACTGAAAGCTCCTGAAGCATTGGCTCCCCTCAATATGCTCAGGGTACACCCGAGCATGAAAAACCCAGCTGCCCATGCTACTCTCATCCGAACAGGCAGAGAAGGAACTGATGTTCACCTCTTGCATGGTGGCTTGGTGGCTACTTGCAACTCCTCCCTAGGAAGTGACAGCTCTGGGCTCAGCTATTTCTGCAGTCCATCTCCCCACTTTCCAGCAACATCCCTAATTGACAAACTGGGAAACTGTCCAGGCTGGACCTGGACTCAACTACTTTTGCTGCAAGGAAGTAATGAGATCAAATGATGGCCAAGAAAAAGCAACATAAGTCTGTAGCCTAGTGTCAGTGGTAATTTCCAGGGTTATTTCTGCAGCTTAAAATGTGTATTCAGCCCTGGAAACACCCAGTCAAATGCTTTAACGATGAGGCTGTCATGCTAAAGTCAGGTTCAGCTGCTCTGCTTCCACAAGACCATTCTGAATGCAGAATCCCAGGAAAGCACTTGCTGCTTTGGATGTCAGAAAGCTGGAAGTGATTACACTGTGGGTCAAACACAGTTGCTAGGTCTGGAAAGAATCTAGGTATATACCATGGTATTCACTATGGGGAGGTCCTGTAACTCACTACTCTGCTTATGGACTTTCTGGGTCATTCTTCAGAGACTAGCTTGTCTGCTGACTCCCTGAATTAATTTACCCAGCTGTGAGTACACACAACTTTTAGGGGATGTACTAGAAAGAGACACACTGAGTCAGACATAGATCTATTGTGTTTCTAAGCGTAACCAACAGCTGATGCCTAGGAAATAAGGGTAGGAGCAAAGTATAGAGACACTGCTTCAGAGTACCCTCACAGAACAATACCTGGATGTGCTGAAGTGCTCTTGTCTCTAGTGAGATACAGGATTAAAAAGTTTGCCGAGATGTTTTTGTTGGATAGCTCTCAACAGCTGAGACCAAAAATCTTTGTTACCCTAGGAAACCTTACAGGCAAACCATACGTTCTACGCAACACCTAGAACCTCAGTCGCACAACCCCTCCCTCATCTGGGCATGAAATATTGCTTTCTGTGTATTCAAATGAGCGACATTACTCTCTAGTAGTCTGGTTTCAATGGGTTATATGCAGGGGGTTTGTGCCACTGAGGTACACTGGAAATATTTGTACAGGTTTTGATAGCAGTAGGAAAGTGTTTCAGGTTTTGGCCAGGAAATCATAGGCTATGATTTTGGTAACTCAAGGCAGCTGAAGCTTTTGATAGCAGTGAGAGACAAGCTCCTCTTT
>NW_009613519.1:27699-44322 GCF_000690535.1 Cariama cristata
TCTTGGCTGGGGTCAAATGCAACGCACGTAGCAGCGAGCTTTGCAATTTCCACTTGCTATTCCAGCAGTCATGGTTGTAAGCCATCTTGTCAGGGCATTCATCTGTTGATCACTTTGTTAGAACAACAGACACTTCAGCCTGATGTTTCTGCTGTGCACGCTGGCAATAAAATAATTAAGGTTATGTGGTAATAGCAACAACCAGTAACCCCATAGCCACGCTGAAGGTCTTGCTATACTAAACTATTCTGTGGTCTAAGCTGGCTGGCTGCAGTTCTGGCCTGCCATTGACTTTCAGCTGTTTTTTGGTGGGTTATCTGTTATAGCAATAGGAGCTGTATATTCTTTATATAGATTATTAACATGAGAGTACAGACTTTTGTGGAATAAACTTCCTCAATAAACTGTTCTCAGCCTTCCGCACCGTGTTTGAAGGACATCTAGCTGATGGGGGCCTGATCCAGGACTGAGGTTTCAAGGCAGGATTGCAATCAGGTCAGCAGTTCTGTTTTCAGGCAGAATTTGGTCCTACTGGGTGACGTAGCAGGGGGTTATCCTTCACTGCTTTCCCACAGTTCAGTGATTAATGATAAATCGGTTAATGACAGTACAATGATAATCCCTTCAGCAGGTAGGTAGGCTGAATTCAGTATTTCGGTACCTCTTATGTCTCTCCTTAATTGCAAATAAAAACCAAAAAAAAAAAAATACCCAAGAAACATTCTTAGATGTTTTTGTAATTACTGATATTCTTGAAGATTGATAAAGTTCTGTCTAGGCATAGCTTAAGGCTCCTCCATTTACATCTATGAAAACTGTCTAATTCTAGGTGGTCTGTAATACCCACCCTTGCCACATTTCAAGGTTGACTTGCAAGTTCGGTACTGTAGCAATGTGTGTGTCTGGATATCAGATCTGGCTGGGATTTTAGGTACGAGAATGAGAGCAGCTATCTCTTTGAGGGCAAGAAAGTGCCAGCAATTTAAAAGGAAACTGTAACTGTAAAAGGAGACTGTATGAAATGACATAAAACCAAACCTGCCTTGCGAGAGCTACAAAGTCAGATCTGTGGGTCATTCACTAATATCAGAAGACCTGTGTGCTTACTTATGTAAGAATATAGCTTATAAAGTCCAAACTGTACTGTCTTTTTATTTTCCTGCATGGTTGCTCTTCACTCTTTATTTTTACAGTGAATGCTGGCTTCCACTGACTGTAAAATTAGGTCAATTGCTTTGTGGTATCCTGGTGGAATTCACTTTACCATGTGTCATCTGATGACCATCATCTCTGTTACCCACGAGGACTGAATAACAGAACTACAGAGCTAAATACATTAATTCTTGCGTCTTGAAGTAAGATTTAACAGGCTTGCTTCCTGTGCCATAGGCCAATCTTTCATTCCTAATTTGACTTTAAAAGAAACTTAATATATGCTTTTCTTTCTCCTATTGGGTTTTACAAGGCTGAGCACTTGAAAGCTGTGAGTGATTTGGATGGGACATGAACTAAATGCTAACTTTTTCACTAGATTATTTCTTTTTGATACCAGTTACTTCAACTGAATTTTGAAGTTTTTCTTGCTTCCCTTCAGAAGCTGGTGGGTCTGATGTAGGGGAGTAATTCTTGTGTATTTAAGCTCTTTAAATTGTCCATGTAACTCTCTTCATTTTACATTCCAAATGGACACCATTGCCTCTGTGTAATACTTATTCTGAAGAGAAAGCAGACTTCATAGAATGGTTTGGTTGGTCTAGATCTGAAAGATCTTAAAACACCTTCCACCAGACCAGGTTGCTCAAAGCCCCATCCAGCCTGGCCTTGAACACTTCCAGGGATGGGGCAACCACAGCTTCTCTGGGCAACCTCTGCCACTGCCTCACCACCCTCACCGTGAAGAATTTCTTCCTAATATCTCATCTAAATCTTCCCTCTTCCAGTTTAAAGCCATTGCCCCTTGTCCTATCACTCCATGCCCTTGTAACAAGTCCCTCCCCAGCTTTCTTGTAGGCCCCTTTAGGTACTGGCAGGCTGCTCTAAGGTTCTGTAAGGCAGATTCATTGGCAATATAATACAGAATGAAAACCAAGCTGGGTGACACTGCAATTGTAACACAATAGAGTAAATCCTGCACTTCCTGAGTAAAATATTGCAGGCAACTTGGCAGTTTCAAATTCACTCTGAGATGGGGAAGGTAAAATGAAACTACTATGTTTTATGTAACCACTGCATATGCAATTCCTTTAATGAGGACTCTTGAAATTTTAAAGTAAATGGTTCAGCATCTCATCTATGAAATGTAAATAGAAAATGACAAACTTGAGGACTGTTTTACACTTAGCTGGATGATAAGCTAAGGATAGAAGAAAAATTTTGATAGTCTTTTATCCGGCACTGTTCTGAGCGTTGTTGAGCAAGGTCCTTTATAAAAATGACCGACATCAACTTCTACAAACACAGAAGCTGGGCATGAAAGTTATGTGAAGATCGTGTGTGCCATCAGTGACAGAGCAAGGACTGCAACTTGCATCACAATTTCTGGACCAAAGCAAGAAAACTGGACAGTTAAACTCTGAACCTTCATTTAATTTGGGTGTGGGGAGGCTAAACTGTTGCAACAGATGGTGAACTCTGATTTCTTGCCTGTGTGATAAAGTGGATAACAAGCTATACAGATTTGGCATGCAGCTATTCCTAATACTGGTAACTTCAACAGAATTATTAGAGATGAGCAAGTACTCATTTGTTTAGGAGATCTGGACCCATTCACATCTCTTTTTGTTATGGCAGAAGGAATTTTTCATGCTCTAGTGGATTGGGTCAATCAGAATTAGCCATGAAGTCATTTTGAATGTGATTAATAGCTTCTGTTCTCTCAAAAGTGATAAATAATTCTGGAAAGGAGTGAGTTTTCTATTGTAAGTTTGGGATTTTTGTTTTGTTTCAGGAATACATGTAATTTAAAGCAATCAAGAAAAGTAAACCTCAAAATTAAGGAAAGAACTGGTGCATTCATCCTCAAACTATTTTTTTAAATGCCAATTTAGCAATAAATCCCAGACCTCCTTATTTTCCCCCTACCTCTAAGTTAGAGATTTGATGAGCCAGTAATTTATCAAAAAGGCTAGGGGCCCCAGTAGTGAACGTTGTGACATTTACACCCTTTCGTGAATTAAAGCCAGGCTTCTCAAAGCTCAATGTTCCAGCTGTGTTGAAGGCCTGGAAAACATTTTTCTTTGGCATCGAGCACCAGCAAAGCCCCTTACAGTAGAATTGCTCCAATTAATGGCCATCCTGGTGGATTTGGACTGCCTCCACCTGAAGCAGGGTAAAACATGGGACACTTTCAACTTGTAAGCAATTTTCTGTCTTTGCTGAGAAGATGATTCTGATTCAGATTAGTCTCCCCCTTCTGCCAGCAACAGGGTCATGTCAGGAAGGAATGCAACATCTCTGGTTGAATTCAGTGGGTAATCTTACTGGGTTTGCAGAGTTACTTGGAGAACTGAGAGCTTCAGTCTGTAAGATGGACTAGTGCCCAGTGTGGCTAGTAAAAGTAAGAACACTGTTAAAGTCATTACCAGAGAAAAAACACACCAGCTAACTTCAAATAGGCTGTTGGTTTCTTGAGACAGGGCCAAGCTGCTTTTGATACTGAGAATCTTGCCAGTTACCCACCCTTTATATATATATGTAAATAAAATGTTCCTTTTTAGCCTGAACTACTAAGAAAACAAGACACATGTGAGCTCACTGTCTGTTTATCCATTCCCCATTCCTTTCTCTCCATAGCTTTTAGCCCCACTGCTTAATTTCTACCAACTTTGAAAGAAGGTTTCAACAATCATTAAATTCCCACTGGTTTGGGGCAACACCAGGAACTGAGTTGAGGAAGGAGCTCTGGCAAAAGAGCAAGGACAGCCTGGGACCCTGTGCAGCAGCAGGCCGGTCAGCTCGCTGGTCACCTGGAAGGTGATGGACGCAGCGTGGGCTGTCTCTCACGCCACAGGGTGCTGGGTGGGTACTGGGGATCCAGGGCTGTTGCCAGGAAATGTGGTTGAGAAGTAATGATCACGGTATGTCATCAGGAAACCAGGCTTCGCTAGCTGTGCTGCTTGCAGAACATAGAATCATAGAATCGTTATGGTTGGAAGAGACCTTAAAGATCATCAGGTCCAACCTTTTACCCAGTGCCACCATGCCCACTAAACCATGTCTCAAAGCGCCACATCTAAATGTTTTTTTGAACACCTCCAGGGATGGTGAGTCCACCACCTTCCTGGGGAGCCTGTTCCAATGCTTAACAACTCTAACAGTGAAGAAATTCTTCCTAATGTCCAAGCTGAACCTCCCCTGGTGCAACTTGAGACCGTTTCCTCTTGTCCTAACAACTTCTTGGTGGGACTAGATATGGAGATGCATTGTTCCTCTGACTTCTTCAGTTGCTGGGTTGTTTGCTGTGCCTGCTTGGCTGTTCCTGGCTGTGCATGAAGATGTGCTCATCCCACTGTTCAAATGGCTCTTATGCTCTGAGCTAACTGCAAAAAAAGTCTTGGCCACATTGAAGCCAACAGCAAGGCTCTAATGGCCTTCTCATTGTGTTTGGTTTCACCAGAGGGCTTCTTGCCCCCCTTCCTTTAGGACCACAAGCCTTTGAAATCACTGTAGATAATATCAGCCTTCGTGTGATAGGGACGACTGGATTTGTATTTAAAGGGCTCCCTTTTCTGATGAAGTGGTCTGAGGAGGTAAGGCTTCAGATGATAATAAATTAGTCAAGGGAAGTTCTTTTGGGTAGAAATCACAGGATCTTCTTTGGTTGTTGCTCCCTCCTATTCCTTGTATGTATGGTGATGCATGTGAGTGTGTAACTTCTGTTCTGTAAAAACTACAGGCCGCAGGGTTTCTCTTCAAAAGTGTGCGACTTCAGTATGTCTCTGAGGTTTTTTGATTGTGGCATATTCCTACTGGATGTTGCCACCAGAAATTCTCTGGAGACCATTTTCTGTGAAAGGTCCTGGTCCGTGAAATGGGTTCCTACTGCTGGTAGCAATGGGTGTATACTGTTCAGGGCAAATGACAAGATGATGCACCTTGCATGATGTTACTTATCTGACTCCTTATCTATCAAGGAGAACCAATCCAGGGGATATGGTTTTCCTCCAGTTTCTGGACATATATTTGTATGGGTTTATATTTTTCTGTACATTTTCCTCTTTAATATACAAACATTCTTCATTCTTTCAGAGCCGAAGTACAACAAGCCAACCAGCAATTTCCTTTTTGTTGTAGAGATGTTTACATGACTTGCAGTCTTACTGTAAGTGGGGTGGAAAGACACGTGTTGAAGTGATTATGTATAAAGAATCTGTACCAGCATGTAATCCCTACACTCCTTTTATGAACAAACACTAATTCATGCATTCTGTCTTATGGGAAGCACTAGTTAGGATTTAACAGGATTTTTGGGGAAAAACTGAGTGGAAATCTAAGGAGACAGTAAAGGAACTAGATCCTGATGAATTAACATGAGAGAAAACAGATGGATCATGAAATGTTTACTGGAAGAAATATCTTCCTAACTAAAATGACTTAATACTTCACCCTGGCAGTCTTCACATGGGCCTGAAACGAACCACTAAAGCACAAGTATGCTTTGAAATGAAGAAAATTTATTTGTCATTACCAAGCCTGCAGCTATAGTATCGCAGAAATAGCCTGCTGTAACTGGTAGAAATGGCTGTAAATCAGTAATTCCATTCAGAGGGAAACTTCTGTTTCAGCACTTGCTTTTTCATCTGTCTGTGCCCTGGCTCAGGCCAACCACACGCTGCACCTCTGCGCACCAAGGCATCACACGACACTGGTCCTATTCTGGCAAAATACACGGACGCTACACCCAAAATACACTTGGAACGCATCATTGCTTTCAACAGAGTTAGAAAACTTTAACAATATGAAATATTTTATTTCTAAAATAAAACTTTTCCCAACAATAAGAGCATATTCATAAGACTACTAGTATCTTGTGATGTATTTCACGTTCTGTGAAGGTTAACTATTTTTTTCAAAAGTCTTCAAAGGCTATTTCTGAGGGTACGGAGGGACTGTGCAAGTACTGTCACTGTGTCAAAGGTGAGCTGTGGGAAAAATAAGAGATTCAACAAGTAACATCCTGGCATTTAAATTTCCAGGCAGCTGTGTGAGTCGCTGTTTCTTCCTAAATCAGCAGCGTCTCATGGGAAATGGCTGGGACAAGCTGCTGGGTGTTTTTACGTCACTGTAGTGAATCTGCTCTTCCTGAAAAGCTGGAACCTATTTATTTTTAACAGCCCCACTTATTTCCCAAGAGTCAGCATGTTTTCACATACTGCATTTTAAAAACTTCTGAAGCAGAAATGACGATTAGACCTGTCAGTCCTTTCACAATGGAAGATATTGTTTGCTGCCGGCTCCCTTGCCTCCTTACAGGGTGGTAAGCCATAAGGTTTTGAGACGAGAATATAGTAAGTGACATATTTCCACTTTTTGACACTCCCTCCACTTTGCTATAATCGTAACCCAGTTCTAATACCCTGTTGTTTGAGCTAATCTGGCAACAAAAGTTAGGCAACAGCATATATAGGGTGAGTATGTAGATCAAGGTAGTTCAGGCAGTATACCTGAGTATTGATTGAAGGCTTCTGGGCTTGTAATTAATCTCTTATGTGCTAATTGATTTCTGTTGCAATCGGTAGCCCCCCTTCTTCCAGGGCCTGCACTGGGCTCACTGGTTCTCCCACTGTGGGAGGCTATGCCAGGCTGCTGTGGCACGTGAGGAAGGATGTCCCTGGGGCGTGGGCTGTAGAAGAAAAGATGGTTAAAGGCGTCCAAAGCGCTGTTCCCATGAAACGCAGCAACTGATCAAGGGTATTAAAATGAAATGGAACAGAATGTGATAGTTTGCTTTTTTAGCCGACTGCTTTCACAACTGGGTTCTGAGAAAATCTGAAATTTGCAGTTGTTTGTTGTAATAGGGGACAAATATGTGTATGGGGATTTTCCATAAGACTGGGATTTCTGTTCCTAATGAGCTCTAATAGCGACTCTTCTGCTCTTTTTCTGTGGCATACTCTTGGCATGTGAAGTGCGGGCTCTCTCACTACAGAGATGTTTATCAGTGACTGCACTGGACTTCCAGTATGTGTAGATATTTCTGTGAAACTGAAAACATGTGATAGTCACTGTTTTTCCTCTGTGTACATCCTATGGGAATTAGAGCTTCAGCAAAGTATAGTGTTTCCTAACACCATAATGAGGTATCCATCTAGAGCCTGCTATGGAAGGCAGTAGTCTTCATTTAAACAATCAGTTGGTAGATAACTTTCATGACTCTGTCCTCGTTATCCATCTTCCAAAAAATGTTAATTCCAGTTAGTTGTAAATACTTCTGAGGTGGTTTTCAAGTTGAGTACAACATTTACTCCTGCTCGCAGAAACAGCTTTTATGTATAAATCTTACTAGAACAGTTATAAATATTTTCCCATTTTAATTAACTGTTCTTAGAACTACATTCAGGACATATTCCCTTACTGTAGATATATTAGGACATTAGATGACTATTTCAGAAGTGCAAATAAAAGTGATTCTAAAGATCTATTGGCTAGTTAAAATCATTTGTGGTTGAAGTGAATTAGGAGATTATTACTATTAGTAAGTGGGGCACATTTATATATTTAAGAGTTCCTCTACCGTAAATATCAGGCTTTTGAAAGAAGAATGAGTTGCATTGCAACCAAGATAATGGGTTGCTTTTAATTTATTACTTCAGGTAAAGAGCTAACTGAAGTACTTTGCTGCACCAAGTAAGTTGAAGGGTTTTTTTTACTCAATACATACATCCTGGCTGGATATCTACAGGGAATTGACAAAACACCCAAAATGTCCTGTTCCAGAAGCAGTCGAGTATGGAGTAAATCCTGGGATGGATTCTTTAGGCTTGGTCTTTGCTTTGATCGTTCCAAAAGTCTTCCTGGAACATAGACCTTTTTTTTTAAAAAAAAAAAAAAACAAAACCAAAACACCACAAACCAAGCAGTGGTGAAAAACAGGGACAAATGTTCCTCTTTTTGTGTTCCTAGCTTCAGTGAAACGCCAAACCAAGTTATTTCAAAGACACTAGCACACTCCATCACTGATAAGAACATAGAGGAGTTATGTTGTTGATGTGAAGTCCCAACCTGGTGACTCTTTTCAGTGACAGTCAAGAACCCAAGGTAAATATCTCCTTGGAAGATATGGTTGATTACAGACTTCACAAAATTGGAGCTAGCTCAGAACTGGTTTATAAAGCAATTTCTTAATTGAGATGACTGAATAACCACCATAATATCCCAGATTGGGAAGAACATCAGCCTAATGCAGTTGGGACAAATTGAGGTAGATTTGTAACTCTGCTTTGGGGCTTACTGCCATGAAAATAAAGCTGGGTTTGGAAACTTAAGATACTGGAAGGAATTTTATGCATGAGGCTGAATGCTGTTTTCATACACAGCATGAGAAAACTTCCCTTATTTCATTTTCAAGAGTCTTTTACGTGGAATCCTTCACTGGTAATGGGATTTTCAAGGCAATAAGCAAAGTACCTCATTGACACAAGCACTGAGTCAAAGTCAAGGCAGTGGTACAACATTATTCCAATATCCTCCTGTTGCCACCACGAGCATTGTCCCTGTTACAGTACTATGTTACACTAAACTAAGCCTAAGTGCCCTTAATTGTCACAGTGCAGTATAGCATGTACAGGAAAAAGCTACTGTGAATTCGGTCAGGTGGTGAAGATTCATTCATAGCACAAACTTTGCTGGACTTGCACATGGCAAGGTACTGTACCAACTTTGAGACTCTAGGATAACTTGACTACCGAGATCTGAATTTCCTACAAAATTGTATTTTTCTCCTCTAGGGGGAATGGAAGGAAGGTCTGTGCTTTTAAGTCAGAAATGTCTTTTCTTAGCACACCTTGCCCCACATAGCAGAAACAATCTGTATAGTGTTTTTAGTCTCCTCTCTTGTTAATGAATGAATGGGCAAGATTGTTCCGGGTGTGACTCAACCTCAATTAACTTCAGTGATCAGGGATTATGCTGGTCCATTGAGTTTCTCTCAGGTTTGGTGGGCTGCCAAAATGAATCATGGTGATATGAGGACTTCTTGCAAGTAAAGCTTGAACTCAAATTCATTCATTTATCTTTCACTGGCAAACCAAACAGTTGCTTACATTGCTGCTTGTAGACAGAATGGTGAGAATTCTCCACAAAGTGTTTCTCTGCGCAGATTCCTTGAAAATATATCCTTCAATTTCTTGTTGCCCTAATCATTGGGAGAAATGTTTGGCTTAAATTTTCCAGGTAAAGTTTAGTCCTCATGTTCACATCTCCCTTCCAGAATAATGTCCTTCACAGTTATCTCACTTCGTGATTTCTTTTGATAAATTTAGCTCTGGTTAAAAGTGTTAAGCCTCATTTATATTACAACAAATACACTTGATCTTGAAAGCTAAGTGGTTTCAGACCACTCCAAGACTTGGAGACACTTGAAAATTCTGAGGACTGAAGGTACAAGCCAGAATGTCCTGGCCAAGCACTGGTTTAGAAAGACTGAATGAGCTGGTAGATCTCATCTGGCTCTCTTGTTACTGTTGGGCTGACACAAGGAGGAAAGGAGAAGGGGAGAACAGCAACTAAATCAACATCCCTGGAGGCTGAAGTCTTCCTTTGACAGAAAGAGAAGTGGAGCCTGCAGTGCAAGCTTCCTTGCTTGATACGATGCCACAAGGGCACCCTCCAATGCATCCCCAAGGGAGGTCTCTAGAGGAGAAAAGTATTTGTTCCTGCACCTGTGACCTTGCTGCTTACATTGTCAGAGATGACTGCAGACTCAACCAATTTTGAGCTAGAGGTGCCTGCCTTAGTCTGAACTGTGGACCTGATGTTGCTCCTGACATACGTACAGGCCTTGGAACACAAGCTATCCCCTCATCTACCAAAAAAATAACACTGCAGATTTCATTCTGCTGGTGATATCTCTTCCCTAGGAAAAAATTAACAGCCACTTTAGAAGATTTTTTTTTTTATGTGGGGTGCATAAATGTTTGGTACGCATTAGTGCTTGAGCTTTGGCCAGTATTCTTATTATCCTTCCTTTGTCCTGATGTCCTAAATCTCCTACTTCATTCTAGATGCACGTCATTATCTGAATACTAGCCTCACCTTCACAGTCACAGGGATTATTTTGTTGTGATTAGATAGTTGTAACCAGTATAATCCCTTTACTTCCTTACGCAAAACCTGTTCAGAGCTTCCCAGTTCTTCTCCCTCTCGGAGAAGCATATATGTAGAGTTGCGCGGCCTTTGTTTATTAGGTGATGGTAGGGAACAGCTGGGCTCCAACTGCAATTTTGGATAGTTCCCCATCTGTAGAGTCGGAATTTGTGAGTGTAGAATGTCCTGTTACTGCTGGAGCTAGTACGTGCGTATGTGCACTGAGAGCAGGTGCAGGCTGAAGTTGGAAGGAGACATGCTGAGCAGCTGAAGGAAGAAGGCTGTAGCCTTACCGCGATATCCTGCTGCCGATTGCCGCGGTCCCAGAGCCTGCGACAACCGACTGCGGGAGCTGGGGGCCATACAAAATGGAGAACACACCTGATGTTTCGACTCGCTGCGTATGTACTTGAGGGCTTCGTCTTAGTCCTTGGTACCTCAGCTGGTGGTCTGTTTAAATCTATGCTTGCACACGTGGATGCAGTCATACAGCAGGCTCTGGTTCTTGGACAGAGCCCCAAAGGTACCTCTGTAGAGCAGGGCATCATGCAGCTTGCTCGGTCTCTCCTTGTGGGGCTGCAGGCACGACATGCTGCCGGCAGTCCCACCTTGCTGTGGAGCCTATGCCTTTGCCAGGCCTCCGAGATGTAGGGCTGGGTTGGAACTGGCTCTGCTTACAATGCAAGGGAGACTATACTGCAGTAATGACACACTGCCCCTTTTTTTAGACTTTCTAATTGGGGACAGGGTGCAGCCTGAACAATGGCAATCAGGCTTATTCACACCATCTCCATCAGTGCACTTCAGTCCTGGATCAAGGAGGTATTTTCAGCATTGTTTCTCATGGTAATTCTCACATTCAAAGCTGCTTTTTAAGACCACATAACCAAAACTGCCAAAATAAAAAGCTCTCCTAAGAAACCAAACGTAAGGAATTAAAAGAAATAAGCTTTTGTTCCAGAATGCTCCAGAGGTAACACAAGGAAATGTAAACAGTGCATATAATCTCCTCTGCATCCCAGTTTTATGTTCCCTCTTGGCAAGGAAGGGCTTGTTTGCTTTCTCCTAAAGAAGCTGGTATCTTACAGGCTCTCCAGAGCCAGGATTTCCTGATTCACAGATGCTGTTGGTAGACAGAAGGCAGCTAGATGTCTCCACTCCACTGCAGTTCTCACCAGATTTTGTATGGGTATTTGTTTGGCTTAATTCCTTCTTTTTTCCTAATCCAGTAGATGTGACGGAGGACTGCACCAAACCAAGGTTAAGCCTCCCCCTGGAACTTATGTTGTTTTCTCTCCTGTAAATTTGGTCTTTTGTCTAACAACCTACAGCCTCCTTGTGATGTAAAGACAGTGCATGATTTCTTACTTTTAAGATCTGCATGCAAATCATATAGACGCAGATGTATGCAAAAGAAGAAACCAAATTTTGCTCAAGGGAAACCTTACCAAGAGGTGTAAGAGTAGGCTAACCTACACTCACTGTTCACCAATTATCAAGGTGCCACGGGTTCGGAGTTAGAAGGACCACCAGGATAACCATCTGACTCCCCAAATAGCGGGGCCTAGAGAATCTCAACTAGAAACTTCTGCAGCAAGATTATAATCTCTAGAACGGTATCCAACCAGTCTTGAGTTAAAGACTCCAGAGAGAGTGCGTTGTGTCCTGGGGAAGCTGTCGCAGTGGTTAATTCATTACTCTAACACAGAAGATTTTGTTTAGCTTCTTTTTTGTGACACTGGATCCCAGTCTGACTCTTTAATACCTGTTATACTGCATTGATCATGTTACTTTATTTTACATAGTTACCACATCCTAAAGCGTTACAGTTGTGCCAGTTGAGCCATAGTAACCACGTGTACACGTTCTTAATCAATGACAAATGAGAAGGAATACTGGCTAGTTTGGCCAGCAATAAGAAATAGGTAAGATAAATCCAGTTACTTTCCATTTGTTGTAGTCTCTACCCATTCATATGACAACTGTGACAACTTCAGTGGCATGTAATTGATGACCCCGTGTCTGCTCCTTTGCTCTTCCACAGTTTTGCCCAGGATTAGTGCCAAGCTGAATGACCAATGGCTACATCCTGTTTATTTTTTATTATATTTTAAAATCTGGCTCTACAGTAGCTTTTTTCCAGTGATCTGGAACTTTCAATTGACTTTCCATTGACTTCAGTGCATTTTGGATCAGATCTTAACATGAACATCTGGTTGGAAATGCATTAGCCAAGGCCTAACAAGACAGCCTGTGCGAAACAAAACCTTCAGATGTTTTGCTTTGATACTCTTTGAATGTTTTACTGTAAAAATTTGGTGGTCTCAGGAACTGTAATGCAGTGGCTCCAACAGCAACGTCAGCGTGGCGTTGACAATGTGCTCACCTGCTGTTCTCTGATCCTGTTATTTCCTCTTCAGAAGCACAGCTCAACATATTTCTGGCTATGCTGCCCAATACACAGGATTTACAGCTCAGCTGAGCTAATGTTGGTATTGGAAGGTTACCTTCTTAATTTCTCCTATTCCCTTTCCATTTAGTCAACGTGCTGCATTTTTCTATAATGATTCTGGGCTCTCAGTAGGTGTTAGGAAGAGAGTTCCCCTGTTCTCTCCCAGCCAACAGGTTAGCAGCAGGCATTGGCACCGTCATTTTTATGTAACTGTTGAGTCCTCTTTTAGAACTTGGAAGGGATCTAAGCAGTATTTCAGGCTTTGAGGGCCCATTTCATTTGCAGGGGAGATATTTAGCTTTCTAAAATTCCAAAGAAATGCAAGTCAATCTCAGCTATATATGTTTGTATTTATTATAAATACATAGATGTATTAAAGTGGGTCAGGTTTTACTTTCCCTGGTTTATCTATCCTGTTTTAATTTGCTTCCAGTAGTTTACACAAGCAGGAAAACGCATGAGGGTACAGGGGGAAAATAGGTCTCTAAAGAGGTTGCATTAATGGGGGGGGGAATGCATAAATCCCAATGCATGTTAAGAAAGGCAAATTTGATAGTTCATTTAGCAATGATAGTTCATTTAGCAAAGACATCAGTGCCTGTAGACACAGAATTTTTACAGCTCTGCTGGATTCCACCCTTTAAAAGTTTTTGTTGTTGTTGAAACCATAAAATGATAAATGCTCTTCTTGTCCTTTTTTTGGACTTCACTTAATCAGTTTAAAGTATATGCAGATTATCTAGGTCCCTCCTGGTGTGGATTTTTCTGACCAGCAGTGCATTTATAGTTAAACAAGTGAGGCATTTGGACTGTAGTCATTTTGATTTATAGCAGCAGGAACAAAGCGAGAGAGTACAGACGTCAGTGCTGCTGCTGCTGATCTGGCAACAGAGACTTCCTAATGTACAAATTACGTCTTTCACCACACAATTCCCTCTCTACCCTAACCAGAGACAGGGAAGCATGCTTATTTAATGCAGTGCGTGCAATCTGTACACAGGTGTATGTACAGTAGTGAGTGGCTATTGCTCATTTTAGGCATACAGTTTATATTTCACTGTGCTTTTTGCATTTTTAAAATGAGTTTTCCATAATGGCAAATATGCAGCAACTCAGTTTTCTTGCTTCTTCTAGAAAGAACAGTCAAGGGTGAGTTAAAGCCAGTTGTGGAGGTGGCTGTGGTGCTTTACTCGTACAGGCACCTGTCCATGAGAAACGGCAGTGAAACTATCAATTCATTGTCTATAGATCACCGAAATGTCACGGCGTTTTGTCCACATCTGGCCCTGCAGGCCTTTGAATAACTGCCCTATGGTGAAAGGCTCCAGATGTTCACACTCAGCTCCCTGCACCACCGGGTGGAAGGAAGACTGTTTTGATAATTAATATTGAATACGGGTGGTGGAACAAGGCAAGATTCCAGAGACGATCCTGTCTCAGTGGTGGTATGTCAAATTCCAGGGCTGAGGGTAACTGTCTATACCTACTTCTATTCTGTATGTAAAGAACCTGCCAGTTTTTTTTTTTTTTCAAATGGCGTGAAGTATTCCACTAACCAAAACCCAGACTCGACTCAGCTGGATAAACCAAAAATCTTCTGGCAGTCATCATGCCCAGGGACCATGCATCACATGGCTCTGGTTAATAGGTGGCTGCATTTCATTAGTGGCTGGAGTGATTCCTGTGCATATAGCACCATAGCCTGTATATCCGCTAAGCCTTCAAAGCACTTTGGGATGAAAATAGCTCAATGCAAAATAATGGTCTCAATTTAGCACTGCAATCTGCAGCCAAAGACTTGGAGCAACTCCCAAGCCAGAGCAAAGACTGACTTGTTTCAAACCTGTTTCTCCCAAGGCAGCTCCAGGGAGTGCGGTGCCATATGCTGTGCAAAGGCAGGGAGCTACCCCCTGTCTACGAGCATCGTTCTGCCTTTGGCATCGCATGGCACGCACTGGCAATGGTTCCCCTTGCGCTCACAAGGTCAGCTTTTAATGTGGAGAAATAAACGGTAAAGTTACCCTTATTAGTATGTCCCAGTGCATGCTATTTGTCCCATCTACCATTTAACATGCTTGGATCCTGAGGGTTGCATCATTCATAACATGAAAAACACGCACAAATGAATCCGGAGGTTGGTTTTGCCATATTAAAATAGTAAAAAAAAAAATAAAAAAATTAAGAAAGCACAGTCACAGTGGTAGGATGTAAATGACCATGGGTGAAGACAGGCTGTTTGCCATCCTTGGGACTCCAGGAGCCCTTCCCAGCGCCTGCCTTCCTTTCCTCATACATCCTCTCGCTATGACAGATTGCTGAGTTGCTCATGTGCTTGAATCATACCTGGTATGGCAAGCCTGGGCTCGGTTGATTCCCTGAAAATCTCTGTCCTGCGTGGCTTTCTGGCCTATATGTGAAATGGATAATTATTGAGGACAATCCATACTGATACAATTAAGTAAATATAGCTGAACAAAGAGGTAACATAAATGCAGTTTTATGCATAAGCTGGGTACTAAAACACGTAAGTGTGTTCCTGTTGTCATAAGGATCCCTACTGCCATCCAGCATTGGTTTTATGATACCGTGTTTGTTTCCCTCTTTTTTTTGTGGGGAAAAAAAATGCAAATAACAATAAGTTTCAAATGCACAGTGAAGCCCTTGCTGTGCACAAGTTATTCAGTTGTTAGGTTCCTTTTTATCTTCAGAAATCTAGTTTGTGGTCTAATTGCTTGCCCTTTTAAATTTTTTTTTTCCTTGTATTTTGAAGCAAAATGGTTATTCAGAGTAGTTGGTGCTACAGAACAGAGCTGTTCCTGAAACTGTTGCTTTTTTTTTTTTTTTTTTTTTCCTGTTGATGCAAAAAGACTTACTACCACAGGAGTGATTGTTAATAGACTTGGTCCTGAGCTGGAGGGGAACATGGGTAGGTGCAGCTGGGAGGATGTAAAAATGGCTGTGCCTCATACCACTGGGACTTGAATGGCACCAGGCTCGTTTGCAGCCTAAATTAATATAGTCTTTAGGCTGCTCTAATTTATCCAGCCAATCCCTGACCTCAAAGGACCTTTATCTGCTGGGGAGGTGCCAGGAGCTAGAAGCTAGTTTCGGGTTCCTTGCATGGCGTCAGTGGGGAGATGCAGGATCTGTTCCAGCTGCTCGACGTCACCAAGGATTCCTGTATGGGAGGGCAGGGCTGCGCCAGCAGCACAAACCAGCTTGGCAGCGGCTTGGCACTGCTGCGGTTAAGCTGAATCAAAACGGGGCAGGGTTTGGCCAGACCACGGCCGCACGCTCTGCCAGCCAGATCCAGTGACGCTTGAATTCCCTGATTCCCATTGACTTTAATAAGACTGGGATATTGTCCTCTCTGCCCAGCTAAGCACAGATACGTCCTGAAGTAGGGCAAGGCCTCACCCCACAAAAATCTGAGGAGCTTTGCCAGTGAACTCTCCTGTGGAAAAGAAAAGGGGTAGAAGGAGGCAGTCAGGAAGAAAATGGAAATAAATATGCTTTGGGCTTAACCGTGCCCTCAAACCTTCCCTCTGACCTTGAGGAGCAGGAGAGGAGCACAGACGGGAGGCTGGGGTTATGTGTGCAACTGAGGACATGCACAGAGCGACCATTTTATAAACCATTGTTCTTTAGAGCCCAGGACTTGATAATTAACGGGGCAGGAGGGGGACACGGCAGTGGGAAGGGAAGAAGAGAAATAATGGTGTGTGTGCAGATAATGCAAAAATGCTGAACGAGTAGGCTATTAAAGAGGGAAGGAAATAAAAAAAAATAAGGTTGCTTTTCTGGGAGAGAGGGAAATCCGTTATAATATAGTAAACTGGGTGTGCTGGGTATGGCCTCCTGCCTCCAGC
>NW_009613520.1:0-22350 GCF_000690535.1 Cariama cristata
GTGGAAGGGGCGGGGGGAGCCCGTGGAGAACCGAAACCTGTGGAAAAACACCTGGAGGGGCCTGTTTGGGGAAGCGGGAGGGGCCAGAGCTTGGCCTCTGGTGTTTCTCTTCCCCAGGCGATGAACTTCCCCCTGAGGCGAAAAGCCGTGGAAAGGGGGGACGGTGGCTCCCGAGTGGAGCTGTGCGGTGAAAGCAGCATCATCAGGCCTTTTCCCCCCCTAATTCTGTGTGCTCGTGACTTGGCTCGTGGAAGGGCAAGGCGTTCGAGGGAAAAGCACCGCAGTCGCGGCGCGCTGTCGCGACTGAAAAGCGTTTCAGAGGTGGTGGCTCTGAACTGAGGCTTTGAAAAGCAGCAGCCGAGTACGTGGTGTCAGGTCGGGGCCGCAGACTTGTAGCCTTTGGTGAGAACTCCCCAAGAAGTGCTGATTCCTTGGGCGTCTGATCCCGCAGGCTGTATTTTAACGTTGGCTTTTGGTATAGGATCACATTTTGGGCAGTTGCACAGATTTACGGTAAGCTGTAATTTCAGCTTTCTCAGAGTTTTCTCATGGCAGTGACTAGTATGAATTACGTACTTCAGAACGCTGCAGTCGCAGTCAGCAGAGATTGGAAAATCTGTTCAAAATACTTTCAGTGGAAGGTAGCAAGGAAGACTTTTATTTCCTCTGTAAATTGATGTAAGAGTACATTACGTTCAGTTCACAGGTGTATTAATGGCAAACGTTCAGACCAGCTTCTCTGAGTAAAAAGTGAATGTTTATATTTATGATGAGTTTGACGAGCTAAAAACTATTTTGCTTTGTCAGAAAAAAATCAGGAGGCTGATGCAGAAGCGGCACCAACTGTTTATCCTGTGGAGATGTCTTGTAGTCCGTTGTTAATAGAACCAGCCTGTTCCGCCTCTGAGATACAGGGAGCCACAAAAATGAGAAAAAATGATGCTACTTCCAGACATTTGGTGGGTGCTTAATTTTTTAATTAAACTTAGTATTTATAAGCATGTGCTGAAAATTAAAAAGGCGTTGTGTTTTCTAAACCTTTTTTTTTCCTGAGAAGTAAATTAGGACAATGAAAGTTGTGTAGACAAAGTATCTCTTGTTTCATTGATTGGGATTGTGTGCTATACAAATATACAAATATATTGCTGTTGTATATTTATGTTTATGATGATTACAATGCAGTAATTTGTTCTCTCAAATATACAGAAATTACTATTGCTACAGGAATATTTTGAACTAGCAATGTTGTAGCCAAGTTCAGTACTACAGAACAAAAGCCAGTTCTGGTCTCTGGTCCGTATCAGTAACTGCCCTGTACGTACCTGCGAAGGCCTTGGGGAGTAAATGATCGTTCTTCCAACCAGCCTAAAAACCTCTGAAATTTATATCTGGAGAGCTGGTAGTTGCCCTGTAGATGCCTGGTGCTGGCTATAAGTAATATCTGTTTATAGGGCATTAGCAACCTATGTCATTTGGATGGTACAGCTGTGATGGAGTTGTGTTGTCAAGATCCATACAAACACAGAGATAAAGAACCCGCCAGTTTTCCCCTGGCAGCTAGCATGCTGTCCAGCAAAACAGAGTTTTCAAAGCAAGCATCTTTTGTTTTTCTTAAATGTTGCCAAGTCAAATGGCTTTCAGACAGTCTCATAAATAGTGTATGGAGCCAGCGGGATTTTTCATAGATCTTCTGTTGTGTATCCAGCAACACAGGGCTAAAAGAGACACGTTGGTCAGCATCATTGTACAGTAGGTAGTAACTGCGTACAACAAATGAAATGTCAGCCTTTACTGGAGCTGAGATTCCTGGGGTGGGTACTTACCTTTTAGTGAGTAGGGATTCAAACCGAGAGTTATTACTTTCTGTGAATATGTACTGAATGTGACTTCGGTGGATTTACATTGTTTTTATAGTCAAGATTTAGAGTGTGGCTCCTTTCTGGAGAAGGGAATCAAAAGAATGCTAGTAAGACTTTTCTGGGATTGTTTTAACAAATAGGCATTTGTTTGTGAAACCTGCTCTTTCTCTTATCTCTCTGTGTGGAAACGCTGTAGCAGGATGCTGGTAAAGCTCTTCTATGAAACTTTCAGTTTGCAGCCTTCTAAATATTATTCCAAAGGTCTAGGGAGGTTTTTTTTACTGCATGAAAGTTCTTCTGAGTGAGTAGGAACTGTAAAAAAAAAAAAAAAAAAAATCAGGCAATGGGCAGCATCCAAAAAGTCAGTAGTTATCCAGGCTGTGTTTGAAGGACATAACTGCATATTAACTTGTGATCTAGCTTTTTCCCCCGTCTTTTGTAAGTGGAAAAAGGTACTAAACAGTAAATATTGTTTCAGGTTCCTCTTTCTGATGATAATGAAAGTGAACAGTCAAAATCTATTCAAAGAAAGAGAATGCTTCCATCCTGGATGCTGGAAAGCGATCTCCTGGTTCAGAGGATTTCTGAGCCTGTGATGAAAGGAGGTAGGTGTGCAGTGTAGTACGTTTGCATACCAATATACATTTATGTACTTTGAGAACATTTTCTCCAATTGTAATGGTGGTGGTAAAAAGTATTAATTTGTTACTTCTCTTTCCATGCTCCATGCCTGATGCCTGGCAGCTGACAGAGACTGACTTCTGTTGTCTCCTTTGTCGGCCATCCTATGGGTGTGACAGAGCTCCTTCTGATCAGTTGATTTTCCTTCTGTTCTTTTTTTTTTTTTAATGCTAGGTAATATACTCTCTTTGGACAGCTGAATATCTGATGTTCTGGAGCCCCTTCCTATAAACTTGGCTGTTTTGTTTAGTATGTAAATTCTAGGTAGTTTCTGTACCTTTAATTCCAAGCCTTCTCCACATTTAAGTCACTGATGTATTGCTCTTCTAAATTTAGATTCTTCTAATTTCACAGATTTTACAGGTAGGGGTTTTTTTGAGTGGTGGGTGTTATTTTTTTAAACTGTGACTGAATCGAGCTTGATCACAAACTTGATCACTTACTCCAAAGTTACTTCCTAGGAGGAGCAGTTCATCACAGTATAGCAGTTTCTTACCAATATGAGGCTAAAGTGGTATTGCATTTCCTCTTGTCCTTCCCGCAAAAGGCAATTGCTGAATGCACAATAAACTTCTGCTGCTGTGTATCAGCGGTAACAGCAGCAGAATACTGCGTTTCGTCACCATCAATGGGAGACACAAGTGTGCGGCATTGGCACAATCCCAAGAAAATCTTCTAGCATGTCTAACTTTGGTCCTGGGAGCTTGTAAAGTCTTCTAAACTGCCCTGAGACATTCTCTGACAAACTTACTGCAAAGCATTTATTGCTCTGGTGACTTTTATCGATGGAACTGGAGGACTAAAGAAATGGGAGATGAGAAGGAAAATGACTATGTACATTAACACGCTCCCCCAGCGTTTCTGTCTGTCTTGGCGCTGAAGGTGGCATGTCCCGCCCTGCTTGCTGTTCTGCGGCGAGGTGTGGGGTGGTTTAGGTGCTAACAGCTGAGTTCCCTTTGTCAGTCAGTCACGAACTGTGTACGAACTGTGGCTGGGGGGTGGGGGGTCCCCCCCCTGTGTCCAACAGCTGTTCTTTAATGCCTCTCTCCACCAGCTATTTCTGCTGAGATGGTGAAATTTGGAGAAATTAAAAGAAAATTAAATGGAGAAATTTGTCTCTTGATGCCCAAGCAGACCTGCAGAAGTATTTCATATGGTGTCTGAGCAATTGCTTCTTATCTCCTGTAGTAAATGCAGGTGTCTGGGTGGATTGACCTGGGCAATTGTGGCTTTAAACTCCTCTGTTGTACGCCATCAACTACCCTGCCTATTCCTTTCCTCAAAAGCTACCTCAAAATGGCATGTACCGGGGGACTTCTGCTGGCTGTGCCGAGTCCTGCACTGTGTGATTGTTTTCTTATGTTTGGAGTTTTTTGTTTGTTTGTTTTCTCCACAAGTACTGTAGTGTTCGTTATCGATGTGTATATGACATTTGTTTCAAAGACCAAACAATTGGATCACGTAGGTGACGAGATTTGGAGCTGTGTGGGCAAGGGGTATCTGCTGTTGAAGGCCTGACCTTGAGGGAGCTAGGGATACATACGGACACTGTTGGAGCTGCGTAAAAAGTCTTTACGTGAGATAATGATTCCAGCTTAGAATGGGCTGCTTTAATAAAACAACCAATCTGTCCTGCAAATCTAAAGTATTTCCTTAAAATTGTGAAATGGTTTGCATCTTTTTAGGGGGGTATTGGATGGGAAGGTAGAAAGGCAGAGAGTAAACCTAAAAGGCTGCCCTTTTATTTATTTTTTTTTTTCTGTCTGTCGTCCTACTGGAAAGGTAACACCAATCTGTGGTTTTGAAGTTGGACATTAAAAATTGGAAAAATTCCTTGCTTCATACACGTGAGTCCGTCACATCAGTATTTTTTGAAGTGGCAGAGTTTTTGAAGTCTTGCAAAATGGCATCAATTACCTTTCTTCTGAATGCGTTTTGCAGCAGATGGAGCTGTAACAAAACCAGGACAACGGCCCTTGCTGTCTCCCAGCTGTATATCCAGAAAATACTACTTCAGTATGGAGATGTTACAGTTTTCTGAGATGTGAAGCTTTCCAAAGAGAGGCACAACATTTGCTGTCTTTCTGTTGATTCCAGGCTGGTGAAATAATCAACTGTGATGTGGTTGACTAGGCAAGTGGGCATACCCTGATTTTGCTGTGTCCTAAATAACGCTCGTGTGTATAAACTGGTAGTCTGAAGAGATACTTACGTGGAAGGTCTGAGGTAAAAGTTGTCCTTGGACGTGTGGTTCACTTGATCATCTCCTGTTGTGGAAATGAAATTGTCAGTCATACAGTCAGTCCAGAATATCCTTTGCCGCATATTGTTTTCTTCCAAATTTCCCCCTCAAACATCTGTTTCATTCTAAAACATACTTTTTACTCTTATAAGCGGGCAGTGAAAAATGTGTGGTTGAAACAGCACATGCACAACTGCTGCTATTTCCATGCTTCTTGCCCAGTGTTCTGCTTCGATGTAGCTTTAGATTTCTAATGTCAGGATTTCACTGTAAAAGTTGCATTCCAAAAGTCACCCTTTTAATTTTCTTTTAAGGTAGTAGAATGAAAAAAGAGCAAGGAAGGGGAGAATGCAATATGGAGTCATTAAAATCAGAAGTAAACGTGCAGCAGAAAAAAAGATTAGCTTCTGAAGAAACTATAGAGGATTTTGAAGGTGAAGAGCAAGATCAAGGGAAAAGGAGCTGTCTTTCCATCCCTGTCCCTTCATCTCAGGTAATGTTTTGGCTCAGGGCAGAACCGTGGTATTTCAAAAAATGAGAATGTGGTCGGCAATGTCACACTGAAGGCTGGGTTTACAACATAACTATGTGTTCTGCTTGTGATGTGGTGTTTTAACAGTTGTTTTGAAATGCCAGTCCGTTGGACAGCTCTATAGCAAGGATTGTGGAAGCCTTCAGAGACTTGGTTTTCTGTGCTTTCTTCTTGAGATCTGGGACTTAGGCCCCAAATGTTCCACAGAAATACCAGACTTTCAGCTTTACAGCAAGAGACTGGAAGACATGGGCCAAAGTACTGGTCCTAGGAGTGGCTTGGTGTGTGGTTTCTTTCTCTGAGGACCCTTTAGGACTAGGTGATGGTATGGCACTGATGTAATGAGACACTGGACTTTGCCCAAACTAGTTGGCGAAGTTCTATGGTCAGAAAATTATGGTATGTGGCTTAGCAATGGCTATGTTTTGAAGAAAGGTAGCATGGAGTGTGCTTATGCCACTGCCTCAAAATCTGAGTCAAAAAAAGGAAAGAAAAAAAAGTAATCTGAGGTCCAAAATGATCTGTGGCAATGACCGAACAGACGCTTCAGTCTGGCTGGTCAATGTTTGTGTGTCCTCAAAGTACAGCTGTGTTTATAGGCAGTTAAATACTTACTGATAGCACCCTGCTAGTAATGAAAAGAGAAGGATCATTGTTGAAGACAAACAAAACATGTTCTGGTGAGAGCAAACTGAGACTTTTGCTGATTTTCTTCCTTTAACTGAACGACGTGGGGAGGTATTTGTAACCTCTAGCATGAGAATTGCCTGGATCTGTTCTAGGATCTGATAAAATACAATACTATTATTTGGTATGCTTCGTCGGTTTTGACACTGAAAACTATTGGGGTTTTGGTTTTGTTTTTTAATGAAATCTTAAGGTTAATTGAAATGATCTACTCATGGAAAGCATACCCGTCAGGGTAGTTTTGATATAACATAGTGCTATCTCTTAATCTGAAAAAGTGTTCTGAGTGGTGAGCTTTGTTGTTGACTAGGTACATTAACACCTGCTGCGGTGCTATTTTCTCTTTGTCAAATTATAAGGTGAGTGACTACATAATGGATTATTTCATTTTACAGTTTGTAAGTATGAAACCTTACTTATTTTCTCCAAATAATTTCATAAATCATTTTTATCTCAAGCACAGTGTAAGAAATTGCCTTCAGAACTTTGCAGAAAAAATAATGGGTTAGCAAGCAAAAGTAATAATCATAGAGAACTCTGAAAGATTAGAATTTTGGTATCAAAACCAAAATCATGGCCCTGCTGTCATATTTAAGGTGACTGAGAAAACCTACTGTAGGGTAGGAAGCAAAGAGTCCTAGTTCTTCTAAGGGCCAGCAGCCGGCAGATGGTGGTGAGGTCATGTGTGTGTTGTAACCAGCGCCAGTACTGCTGTTGTCTTTGGTTTTGCTTGACTGCAACCTGTTTTTCAACTAGTCATCATAATGAATGTGAAAGTGTTTAGTCTCATTATATACAATACAGGCAATGGATTGAAGGATATAGTAGAGAAGTCACAAGCGGGAGTGGCAAACTAGAGTGATTTAGTCTTCCTTTTGCAAATGAAGGCTTATTTCCTAAGCTGCAGTTGTTTGCTGAGCCTTTTTGTGAGTCTTGATAAAAGAGTCATCTTTGTCTCCGAGTTGGCTTACTAGATATGCTGCTGTCAGGATCATTGGATATTAATGCTGACTTTGCCCCTTCCCAATCACATTGCTGCTCAAATGTAATTGTCTCTACTTTTGGTTAACATTTTATGAGGCTTGCATTGAAAGGAACAAAATGAAATAGGAAACCACCAGCTGATTTTCACGCTCTGCCAAACACATCCATGTAAACGAAGTATAAATTTAGTGGAGGGGAAACTTAGCTAATAAACTGTAGAGAGCAGAGACTTTTGAATAGTTCTGTAATGCATCAGAGTAGTCAGCCTTCAATACATGTATGCTTCCAGGTAGTGTCTCAGTTGTCGGGACAATGTTCTTGTCTTGATTATGTATCTCGTATTCTTTTTCTAAAGCACACGTCTCTCATTTTAAACATACATGTGTTCCAAAATTTAAAATGCAGTATTTGTCAAAACTGAAGTCTTTGCCTGATGATATCTACTGACAAACTGGTCTATGATTTAGAGCCATGAGCTGAAGTATTTAAGATGTATTGGGGTGGGATTAAGGTCGAGACGTAAATCATGAATTACCATATATCTCCCGTATATAGATAAATATATATATTCCATATATCTTGGTACTTGAGGGATTAAAATTGATTCTTGTATAGGAGCGTACATCCTTCTAGAGTCTACTGTATCTTCACATGTATAATCCCCATTAATTTTTCAGGAGCAGTGCTTTTCATTGAAAGTTAATTTAAACTAAAGTCCTTGGACTACTCACGAGCTGAGGTGGTAAGAGAGGAGCCTGACTGTGTTGTGAGGGAACCGAAGCTGAGGACGGGAGCTTGAGGATAAATTTTTTATTTAAAGCGTGTGTGTGTGTGTGTGTGTTCTTAATTTGAGCCTTTCATTCAGCAGCTGTATTTAGCCACTAACTTGAGTTTGGAAAGTGGAGCAGAAGATTTTAAAGCATGGACCAGATGATCTTTCGCAGTCCTTTCCAACCTGGGCTGTTCTATGATTCTCTGATTTTAAAAACAGGAATGATGAGGCAGAGTTTGACCTTAAAGCTTTTAATTCTGAAGAGTGTAAATTTTCAGGTCCTTCAAAATGTAACCTTGTTCCACAGAATACATCTGGATTTCCTCTTGAGAATACCATGAGGAACATGGAAGGAAATGGCAAGACTGGAACAAAAAACCCTGGAAGTTCTCTGGAAAAAAATGATAGGCAGCTGCATAGTAAATGGTCTAAAAGAGTAGGTCAGATCTCCAGTAAAGAAAATAGAATTGAGGAAACAGAAAACAAAGAGCAGATTACTGGTTCTACAAGCCAACAAGCTCACGGGGGCAGGACTTCCCAATATTTTGGTGCCCAGGAAGGGATTCTTGAGCCTGATGCAGATCTGGATTACGAGACTGAGATTTCTGATTCAACCAGAAGTGCAGATGCTTCAGAAAGCTCCAAACAGATCAAGCATAAGAGGACACCTTGCATGTATGGAACAGGCTGTTACAGGTAAAGCAAAATTAAAACTAGCTTAAGCTAGCTTGTTATTAAGAAGTGATGTATTAGCTATGAAAACGGTAAAGTCACTACAAGCTTTGATTTGAAAAAAATCTTTTGGTAAACGGGACTGATGAGAAACAAATGGCATAACAAGAATTTTAAAAATATAGAAGGGGAGCCATGGTGTCTTGCTCACTGCTAATATAACCCAAACAAGGGGTGAAGTACTTCAGCAAATTAAAAGATGAAGTGTTGCAGGAAATAAGAAACAAAGGTCCATTTTAAAAAGAAAAGAAAAAAAACCTGTGTGTACGGTACATGTACCAGCAGGGAGAAGAGATGTAAATGGCTGAAATAGCCAACATAGACCCTGTAGGCTTGTTTTATTAGCAGATGAAACTTTTAAGAAAGATGCTTGTATTTATTGAAGTTACTGCATGCTTTGTAGTCTGAATATTTAAAATACGTATTTGTCATCCCTAAATAATCAAGAATTACTTTTATTATAGCTTGGCCAGTCTGCATGCTTTGTTTATTTATTTATTTATTAAAGCTTTTAGTACCCTGCCTAAAACCAGAACAAAGTATACTTGTGACCTCCATGTTAACTCTTATGTGGTCAGTGTCTTTGGTAATACTTCAAGTGAAGAACAATAATTTTTTTTTCTTTTCTCCTAAGGGGCTTGAGCAATAGGAAAAACAGTGAGGTTGTTCAGAAAACAAACAAGCACAAGTAAAGGAGTTCTTGTAAATGGTGTGCCTAACGCTGCAGATGTATATATCAAAAGTGTAAAGCTGTTGTGTTAATGAACACACCAGACTTCCAATTTTCATGCAGTGTGCTTTCACATATTGCAATTTTTGCCCTTAATGATTATGATGAAAACATGTTTTATTAGGCAGTTAAGCTGATCCAGTAGTATAAATGCAGCCTCTAGTTTGGTCCAGCTACTTTTAATTTTGCTCAGACAGGTTTTCCCCTGTATGGGGGTTAAGCTCTGATATGCTGAAGGATTCCTAACGTTTAGGAAGGCAAATTTTAGTTACAGGTAATATGGAATAGGAGCCTGCATGTGCACGTTTCTTCTTGGGTCTTTATTCTAAAATGTTTGGCAGCGATACTTTTGGAAAGTATTGCTTTATAAGAAAAAGAATGCTCTGAAATAACACATAGCAAAATCTTACTTTGTTGGAGAAATTTGTAAATAGGAAGTATCAAAAACATCAGCTTTGATCTTCAGGAAATGTCATGAGACTAAACCTGCTCGTTTGCAGCAAAAGAAATAAACTTCATAGTCTGTCTTAGTATTTGCTTTTAATGCAAGACGACCAAGTAGTCTTTCTGTGTCGATGGGATAGCTGTGTTAGAGTAAAGCAAGTCACTGCGGTTACCCGTATTTTTAACAGGACGTGTACCTAAGTGTGACGTGAATGGACACTTTGAAGGAACACATTGATGGTATATTCAGTTTTTCACTGTGTAGTGTTTTCCTTGAGCAAAAACTATTTGTTATGGTTAGTTTCCCACTCCTTGATTACTTTAGCCTTATGAAAGGTGTCTTCTAACAAGATGTGCTGTAGGAGTCAACATCTTAAATGAGTACTCCTTTGGTAACTGTAATATTTCCTTTAAGTTTTTTTTTCTAGGTGAGGTTTCTTATTCATAACATGTCATTTATCCAACAACTAAATGCTCCTCAGTGTTCTAGTCTATTTTGTAAACTGTTATTAAGAGATACTTGTCTTCTGGAAATGACTTCAGCATCTTTGGTAGGTGCCTAGGAAAATAGCACAAATTGAAAAGATTAAATGTTAGTTTTATTAATTTTATTACATTTCTCTAACACGTCTTAAACATTTAGGAACTAAATGTGTAACCTATAGTTCGCTTTCTTCATTTATGAATTTGAAAACAGTGCTTTTGAAAGAATCAAGCTTGATGCACAGCTGTTGCTGCAGGATTCTTCTTGACATCGTCCTTCAGTGTCAGATTCTCTTTCTGAGGTAGCCTGAAGCTTTACCAAATTGAAAGAAACTAGGAGGCAAAGGTGTTCTGTGTATGTTGTATCTGACTGTATTTGTTTCAAGGAACTTACTCTTTGCATACTGCCTTGTGTTCATTTTCTTGTCTGTTGCTTGTTTTTCTGAAGTGGGAAGAATAGCGAATTAAAAACAAAAATAAATCCAAACCCAACCCCCCTTTTCAAGGGCTGCATAGAAGGGGTGTGGTAGACCTGAACTCTCATCTCTAAAATTGTAACTCAGAATTTCTGTCCGCACTTCTGTCCTTTTGCTAGCCTGTGATACAGTTCTCTGCTGACTGGGTGTGTGTAAATCTTTCCCATAACTGTCAAAGCAGGGCACGCTCAACCAACCTTTGGATTTGTCTGTGCATTCTTCTAAATACTTTGCTCTTTGTTTTTTGTTTATGAAAACAAGTATTTTTACTTTCACCTTAAGCCTTAAGTCTTGTAAGCTAAAGACCTGCATCTGTCTTTTTTTGAGTCCTGTCTTCTAAGAAAACTTAAAATTTAGAACTTACAAACGTCTTGCGTGCAGTTGTGGCATAACTTCAGGCTTGAATTCTATGGCTTTATAACTAGTGGTGGTAATTCATTACATTTTCAGTACCAGTTTCTTTAGTAGCTCAGAAAATAAGCCCTTGAAATGGCAGGGGTCTTCAGCATGTGATTATGAGGAGCAAGGGATTCTGAACTAATCAGTTAAACTTGCTTTAGAAGAAGCTTTTAAGTTGCTTTTGGTAGATGCACAGATGAAAAACTGTCTCAAATATTTCACTGAGCAATACTTAACTTTTGCTTGAGATGGCTGCATTGATTCTGAAGAACTTTATAATAATTTTCTGCATCAAGAAGTGTGAGTGCACAAATTCAGAGCTGCTGTGAAAGCAAAGTTGCAGGAGCTGTGACTGTTTATGAGAAGGCAACTCTCATAAAACTTTATTCTTAAAATAGGCTTTTAATTGGTTAATTTTTGCACGAGTAAAGCTTAATGATTTTGTTTTGATCAAATGAATAACATATTCCTGTGCAGTAAGGTTTTGTTGTGAAAATAATTAACTTTGGAGTGCAACTTACAAAGTGATAGATGTTGTGCTCTTACAACTCAAATCTTGTGTCAAAAAAAAAAATAATTAAAAAAACCCCTCAAACAAACCAAACCCTTAATATAAGGAAGAAGCTTTAGATTTTTGCAACAAGGGAAAATGTTTGCTTAATATAAGCTATGCACTTTTCTGCTTCTCTTTATTTTGCTGGGTATCGTTATGATGTTTCTGCTAGTCCTGGGCATCTGAAGTAGGACATGTTTAAGGTGCTTCACAGGTAGTGTGTAATTTGAGGAGCATCATCCACTGGCCCGAAGAATCCTGTAGCCTAGTGCTGGGGAGCGTATATCAAGACCCTTTTGTTTCTCTTCCTGCTTCTTCCCACAAGACTTGCTTTTCTTTTTTCTCCCCAGCCCTCCAATAAAGGCTGTTTGGTGTTGTCCAAGTAGGTTTCGAATTAAATTTTTGAAAGGAAATGGATATCTCCTACAATACAATAGGTTGGCTCATCAACAGCTGTTAGGCCTTCTTTCCTTGGTGACTATGTTGCTACATGTATCTTACTGTAGGAATAAGTATTAAAATGATTTCACAGAACATGAGTTGCTTATGTATCCATTTGAGAAGATGAATTGTGCTTCAAATGACTGAAAATTCTTGCTAATATTGCTAGTAAGTTAGCTCTATGCGTTTAGAAAACAAAGCAAGTAGCCGCTAAAATGACTTGGTTTAATCCCATTTATTTTTAAATGGGAAAAGAAGTAGGCGGACAGTCTGAATTTGGCATAAGAAGTGATGTTTCCTGAGAACTTGTTGTAGAATAAAAGACTGGTAAATGCAACCTTGCAGTGATTTCTAGTGGAACCGTATTTACTTACCCCCCAGTTTGCAGAAATTAACAGAAAAGACCAGGACAAGAAGTCTGTCACCTATGTAAATGGATCCAAGGGACACTGGATCTTTGATAAGGACCTCATTGAAGAGTTTATCTGTAGCTTGCTTGTTGACATTCCTGAGTGAAAGATACCAGGCGAATGAAGATTTAAAGTATTAGTACTAAATATCTAATCTTTTCCGAGTGCCTAAAAGGAGGCCTGAATGGCTAGTAGAGCTCACAGCGCTTAAAGTAATCATTTTGCAGAAGCTGTAACAAAAGCTTTTTTTCCTTCTGGTGGTAGTTGAAATGATGAAATTAATATTGACTGTTCCCTGTGGAGTTTGTAAGAGGTAGTTGTGAATTTAAAGGAAAGAAGGCCTGTGATCAATGAGTAAGCTGTTGTGTATGTAGCTAGCTACATACGTGCTTCTGGCTGTTTCTAAAGGCAGCTGTAACAAGTGTAAATTAAAGCCGTGATTACTCTGTAGTTTAAAATTGTCATTCCTCTTGCTTGAGGGAAGCGGTTCACTTTTATAATTTGCACAAACACGTTGAAGATAATGTGCTCTGGGAATTAGTGTAGTAAATCACTGAAGTATTTTGTGCAAGTCTTTTCGAAAATCATTTATTAAAATACCTCCCATTTCTTGGTTTTAGATATTATGTTTGAAAAAAGTGTCTCTGAAAGAAATTATAGGGAAAAAGTAGATTTGCTTTTGGTACCAGTATGTTCATTTTGACATGTTTTTTGTAGTATGTTTTGATGTGTCACAAGAATTTCTCCTGAAGTCATAATGTGTTTTTCTGTGTTCTTTTTAACATCACTTACCAAAGTTTTATAAAGCAAAATCTTCTCTAACTGATATAGTTTATAGCTGCCTGGTCTTGTATAGTGTATATGCAAACCTATTGCTAGAAGCAGTAGATGTGTTCTTTCAATGGTGCATATATTTGTGTTCACTGCTTGCTCATCTTGGATTCAACTGCCTAAGTGTTGTAGAGGAAAAAGTTGCAGCTGCTAGTAATGTGCTCTCATCGCTAACACTGATGTGACTCAGCTACATACAGAGTTGTTATGTCTTACTGTACAACTTCATGTCATCGTTGTAATTTGGTATTTCAAATAAAACGTCATGGAAGCCAAGGCAAACTTGACAGCATGATCAATGTAATGTCCAGCAGGCTGTTCCATCTGGAAGTATTTGAGTAGTAACTTGCATACAGAACAGAAATAATAATTGAGACATATGCCTGAAGCTAAGAGGTGCTCACCCAAGTCTTTAATACCGCAGTTGTTCGGCTGCCATGCATTGGCCCTTCTAACTTGAGCTAAGACTTCGGCAGTGATTTCTATAGCACTGTGATAGCTCCAGAGGGAGTCATAACTGAGCAAGTCGGCCACTGAGTAAGATTCATGCTATATGACTGTGTCAGTAGATTGCATACGTGTTGGAGGTTGAAACTTAAAGCTGATGGCAAATAGGAAAATTCCTGCTCTAACCTCTTCTGCAGCATGTGCTGAGACAAAACTATTCTTCTGTTATCCTGAAGTAGGTCTTACATTCTGCATAAAGTTAAAACATTAAAAGCTTCTCTTTATGTAACCACAGAAAAATGCGTTGTCACTGATTCAGTAACACCTTTCTTATCTCCGCTTCTCGTGTTTAAATGGAACAGTCAGTTCTCGATGTATTTGTCTTTTGCAGGAAGAATCCCATTCACTTTCAGCAGTTCAGTCACCCTAATGATGATGACTATCATGAAATGGAGATTGTAACTCAGGATGACAATGATAACCGGCCTGAATGTCCATATGGAACTGCTTGTTACAGGTAAGAAACACTGTACAAAATGACTTTTCTTGTTTTACAGGTTAAGCATGTTCTCCTCTGGAGTTGCAAATTGACAATAGAATAATTCTTGATCTTAAATCTTGTCTGTAGCCTTCAGAAATTTACTGTGGACAGACTGCTACATTTAAAGCATCAAAGTGTGGAAGGTATTTGTTAGTGATTTCAGATGGCAAACATGAAAACATGACTTTGGAACTTATCCGGTGACCTAGAGATCAACACTTTTTCACTTGTCAACAAGCAGTATAAACAAAAATTTGTTGTTACATGTTGTTCTTGATATAGTAGTTTAAATTTTGATAAAGTATTTGTTGAGGTTTTGTACAAAAACTATTTTAATCAGTATTTGATTTGTTAGCAAGCATAATTTAAGCAACAGCAATAAAATCCGGTTTATGGCTGACTGCCGTTTCTTTTAAGCATTGTTGATTTTCTTCAAAAGATTGTTTTATTCCATTTGTTTCTCAATGTCTAGGTTTTACGCTTGTTATTTAGCAAAGTTTAATGACTACTGTGCAATAGACACAATGGACAAAAGGATATATTTTGAGGCACTGGCACTTCTGTGGGGGCATAGTGAAACTAACAGCTGCTGTTAATGGAGATTGTGCCTGAGCAGAAACATCCTCTCCTCTCTTTCCCAGAAAGTGTGGTGATGCTAAAGAGCGTGTTCTCTATGAAATGTAACAAAGTGAGGGTAGCTTTTAAGAAAAAGCCGTGTTATATTCAACTAGTGCAGAAAAAGTGTTTCTTTTCTGACAAACATCTATGAGATTAATTTTTCATCTTGGGATAAGAAATCTGGGTTTATACCGGTAATGACATTGCCAACATACTTTTCAGGAGTACAACGAATGCTTTATCCAAAACCAACATTGTCTCTCTTTCAGATAAGACAACCTCTGTGCTGTATTAGTTGATCATTTCTTAATCTGGGTTTCATTCTTTGAGGGTAGAGGAAAAGAGGCACCCATGAAGCAATGATAATTCTTTCAACAAAGCAACAGACGTAATTTGAAGGGGTTTTGTGTTATTTTTGTTGTCTTTATCTGTTGGCTGCTACTTGAAGGGAGCATAATTGAGTGACCTAAATGCTGTGCCTTGAGTTGGGATCAAATGGTCTCATGTTGACAACAGTAGTAAAGTACTGAAATCGGCAATTCTTTTTGTTTCAGTACAGTGTATTTAATAGGAAGCTGTACTTCCATTTTTGTGTTCAGATACCTATCACTTCTAATGCACACATAATGTACTTTGGGATAGCAGTAGCTATAGAATTGTAAATCAACCTGAAGTATGTAAATTTGTCACAAGTTATTTGACATAAGATTTTCTTCTGCTGAAGGGTAACTATGTTCTGTTTTTTAAAGAATAAGAAAACATAAATAAACAACTAGTTTCACAGGGCAGTCTTCACCGCAAGGGTATTTTGTAAAATATACAAGAACTTCTGCAGTTGCAGAAATTCACAAGTTTCAAGCAATGTCACATGGTATGTCATTCTTAAATAGTGGGCTTTAATTGTTGCTTGTTTTCAGAAGCAAAAATTAGGACAGCTGAACTGGTTTTCTTCCAAAGTTAGAAATTTTTTAAATTTTCTGCACAAAAATAAATCGAGTTGAAACTATTTTAACATGCAGCCCTGAGAAAAGCCTCTAATACGCTAACGCAAGAGATTAGCACAATGTAAGTTGGACCAAGTTAAAACATCAGAGCAGCATTGGATAACTGTTTGGCGGGGGTATAAATCAGTGTGTTAATGACCTGGATCACAGCCTGAATGAGGGGAACATTTATTGCAGAAGAGTAGTTGACTTCAGATTTTTCTTTCAGTGCTTTGATGCTGTTTTTTAACAGAAGACATACACACTTGTATATTGAACTTGCTGGATTGCAGCAGTGTGCTGCAGAAATGAGTTATCTCTGTGAAGAATCCTTCCATGGCCTCTCCTTGCGATCACTTGAGAAAAGCAATTCTTTCCAAATTCTCTAATTTTCCCAAATTATTCAATTTGTAGCCTTACGTTGCAGAATATGGAGGTTACACCTGGATATCTCAGACTTGTGATGCACTGTGCATGCATTGTACTTTATGCACCACAAGTTATGTTCTGGTTTCATTTTTGGTGAGAGTAAATAATTGGACTGGTTCTTATTATGCAGAACAAATGCATCTCATCTTACAACTTTGGAAACTACCTCATCTCTTGGTTTTGACCGACCATTTTTATTTTTTTTTTAAAATTGCTTAAACAAGAGGAACTCTTACTTAACCTGATTTTTTTTGACCCTACATTCCATAAGCTGAGACACTGCAATAAGGCACTCGTCACAGAATTTTATTTTAAAAAGAAAATTATCCAGAAAATACCAAGGAGTTCTGGGCTTGTTAAGTATGTGGAACAAGGTGGTGAATCAAGCTTTTACTGTTTTCTTCTTTGCAGGAAGAATCCACAGCACAAGCTGGAATACAAGCACAGTGCACCTCCAGGTAAGCCAAATTATTCAATATAGCTCGAAGTGGGGGGGGAAACCCAACCAAAAAGTTGGAATAAAACGCTTTCATCTACTGTTAAGTGCATAACACCACATTTGCAGCTTTCTCTGTATTGCCCTGTACCCTTCTCTTCTCAAGCGTGAGGTCTTGCCCTTGTCTGTGATAAGGAAGGTTGCTTGGCCTCTGCAAACTTGCACTCACTTTTTCAAATGTTTTTCAACTGAAGTGAGATGGGCTGGGTCAGACACAGTTGACGTAGTTTGCATGCTTTGTATCTTAGGAATTGGCACAAATGCCATATGGCAAGTAGCTATTTTCATGAGTTTAATAGGTTTTATTGAAAATGAAACATGGTACAGTGTAATATTACCAGATCTCTGTATTCTACTTCCTCCATTCAGAGCTGGAGTATTAAAATGGAAACAGGGAATATATTTAGGTATTACTGAAGTAACTGTATAGATTTATATCTGAAGATTTCATACTTACTTTTTATTCTTATTTTTCTTTTGATAGGAAATCCTCAGGTAACAAAATTTTAAAGTCTTATGCTGTAAAACAAACATTGCAAGCATGTCTGTCATCTTTTTTTATTTTATTTTATTTTTTGCCAGCGATTTTCTTACTGAGAGAACAAGTTTTTGCATGTATGTTCTCTTGAGGTTTGGCAGGAATATAATTAAGTCTGAACCTGAGTTTCTATTCTAAAATTTTCTAGTCTTTTTACATTCCAGTAACTAGACTTGTTGAAAAACACAGAGGAATGTTCTGTTTACATTTTGTATGTTCTCAAAGAATTCGAAAAGATACTCAGTATTTTTTCATGCTTTTTCTTGATGATTTGACTTGGAGATTTTTTTCTACTTGAAATCCCAATGCAATAAACAATACTTCAGAGCAGAATAGTTATGGAAATGTAATGATAAATTTATTTTACTTTAAAGAATCAGGATTATGACATTATTAAGGAGAAATTGCATTTATGGAAACAATGGTGTAAAATATTTAAATGCTTTTAAATACTCCAATTTTCTGCTTGAAAAAGAAACAACCAGTATTGATGACGTTTGTCTACAGATGGCATGGTTCATAATTGTAAGAACAGTTCATCCAGGTAATCTCTCAGGAATCATTCAATACAAATAAAACGGTTTTTGGGCAGTAGAGTAGGTTTTTATGCTTGTAAATACAGCACAACTGTTGCAGCATTTTAATAAGTCAATCTTCTACTGTAGCAACCTCTATGACAAACCCTTATGCCTGATTGTACTCTGTCCTGACTAAGAACTTTCCTTTCTTTAGTAACTGAAAGAGGAACCCGACAACGAACTTCAAAAAATGGTGAGTATGTTCTCATGTTGTGAGTGGGCACATCAGCATGGGATGCAACCAATCTCTTTTGTTTTTTGGGCATTTAGTAGTGCTGGAGATACTTGATAATACTTACCTGAGGAGAAAGTAGTCATTATTTTAGTAAAATCCTGCTTGCTTTTTTTACAAGTAGTAGTGTTGAGATTGAATTTGTGCCAGGCTTCCTGGATGAGCATAGCTGTACTTCCCTGGAAGCAGACAAAAAAACCCAAAAACATCCAACGATACCACTGACAGTGCTGTGAAAGTGGAGAAGAGCTTTTCTTTGCTAAGCAGGTTTTGGTCTTATTATTCTCATAAGCACAGACTGTCCAGCATGGATTCAAGTTGAGAACATGGGAGGCGAGTGATCTAGTAGATTCCCTTCTCTCACCTGAAGCTCAGGAAAAAAGTGAATGGGAATTAAAAGCCGTGTCAGATTCCAAAGAGTAAGAGCGTAAGATAGCCCTAAGTAAGTATGGATGGATGAAGGCAGAATGTCAGATTCCAAAGAGTAAGAGTGTAAGATAGTCCTAAGTAAGTATGGATGGATGAAGGCAGAAAATCTAGGGTCAAAATAGCCATCTAGCAGTAGCTAGAGGCTAAGTGGCAAGATAGCTGTGTTGTTTAGGTACAGAAGTAGCAGGAAGACTACTAGGAAAATTGTGTGTGCCACTCCTTAAGCAAAGGAGAGTTATCAGAAGCCATTATCTGATACAGTTTTCTTCTGATATCAGAAGATGTTATCAGAAAAGGCCTGATACTATTTTCCAAGTGCTGGAAGAAAAACTGGTAAGGATGATTTCTTAAGTGATCAGACTGGTAAGTGCTGCAGGAGAGCTCAGAGAGAGATGCTACAGCTTTTCATGAGAGTCTTGAAAATCAAGCCCAATATTGTCAGCATTGAGTAGAGTGCTTTAGTTGATTCTTTCTTCTCTTGAGGAGAGAGACTGACTAGATGGTCTCTGGAAGGTTTCTTTAGTTCTGTATTTATGATTCATGAATATATGACATTTTTGTCCCTACAGGAAAAAGGGCTGTGGAGAAAGATGGTGCCAATGATGATGAACCAAATGAATATGACCTTAATGACAGCTTTATAGATGATGAGGAAGAGGAGTGCGAACCTACTGATGAAGACTCTGACTGGGAACCAAGTTCAGAAGACAAAGATAATGAAGATGTTGAAACGCTTTTGCAAGAAGCACATAGATTTGTTAAGACCAAAAAGTAGCTGCACAGAATAGCATTACAAATGTCTTAAAACATGGATGCGCAAGGAGAGGAATTGCTTTGAAAACTGTTTTTTTCCTCAGTGATGTAGGTGCTACAGAAAGATTTTAACGGGGCCGAGGGGATTCAGCAATGCCTTTCTTTTCCATATGTATTATTTTGGTGGGAGTTTTTTGTTTTATTAAGTGGTGGAGCCAGAGGACTGAGCTCTGACAGGTTTTTGGGGTATTTTTTCTCATCTATTTCTTTTGCAACACCATTGGTGTCTCATAGTTTGAAATACAATTTTAAAGGTTGTTAAGGCGTCATCTTCCTGTGCTTGAAAGAAATATTGGCATTAGGAAAACTTTTCGTGTGGCTGAAACACAATATATACCGTGTTGAATGAAGAGGAGTTACACAGGGCACCTGCAGCATCGCAGACTAGTTCTTGGCCATCACTGGGGAATCTGTCTAAACCATTTTTTTAATGTTCTTTTGAGTTAGTGCAGCCTTAAATTTCATTAGTTTGCTACTAGCTTTCTTTTTAGATGTCATTTCTTTGATTCTCTTGATGTACAGTAGTTAAATACAGGTTGTCTAAATCACTTGAGAACAGTATCTCAGTGTATCAAACTGGTTGGTTGTCTCAACAACAGTTACGGTGTATTTGTTCTAATTACAGTAGTACTTCTTTCAATGCCTGTACATCACTGGAATTATCTTCAGTTCGCAACAAAGTTGAAGTCTTGATGACTGTATTTTTGCACAATTAAACTTGTAACATACTGTGGGAAAAACAAGTCACTGTGTCTTTGTGATTTCTAAAGACTTTGTTGGAAGATCTTGCCTTCAGTGTGTTCGCAGCTTTCCTGAGTTTTCAAGAAAGCGAGTTAAAAAGTTGTAGTGTGTTTCAGGACGGATGACTGGAGCCATGTGAATTTGGCACTTTTTTGGACACAACCCTGAAATTCAGCAGAGGTAGCATTCTTGTGTGGCTCTGGCTCCCCTGTGAACATCTGCCTAATTGTGGTTGAAAAGAGACATCCAAATACACTCAAGCTTTTCAGTTAGGTGGCAAAATGTTCTCTGCGTAAAATAAAATGGCCATTGCTGCAAACTAGCATTCGGCCGCTTTTGGATGCAGGATCATCTTTTGCCAATTGTGTGTCAGAAGCTCCTCTCAGAAATTGTAGATACTGAAAACACAAACATTCACGATGGGCAACTGTTCCGAAGTCGGAGAACACCAGCCACTGTTGGCCAGTGGCTTAATGTTTGCTAAAGCTATTTCCTAAGGAAAGAATCTAGTTGGTGTTTTTTATAGTGTCTGATTTCTGTGACCGTAACCTTCCTCAAGCTGAAGCATTCTGTATCATAGCATTGTTTTGTGAATGGCTCTTTAAGCTGCTCTCAGGAGCTACTAGCCTTTACTTTTAAATTAGAAATAGCTGTTTATGACTGGAGGCTCCCAGTCAGATAATGTAATCACAAAAGCAAATTTAGAAGTGATTCTTGGTTTGCATGATAGATCAAGTTTTATTAGTGACACATCAGGACTGAAAAAATTACGTATGACCAAAGCAGCACACTGGGAAAGTCAAAGCCATAATCGAGCTGCTGTATACTGGTAGATTGAAGTTACCTCTGTTTGAACTTGTTTTCCTGTTCTTGCATTCTTTCCTTAACAGAAGGATATATTTTTATTCTTCTGGAGGGATGAACCTGTAACTCCAGGATATTGGAATATTGATCGAAACTACTCTGAAGAAAAGATGAGACTACCGAGATGCTAAGCAGACCCTCAAATGTCAAGTTACCCAGTGTTTTTTTAGTGAGTTGGGAATGCGCCACAACTTAGTGGGCTGAGTATAAAGATAGTCCTGTGATTACATTTGCTCTGGCTATAGTTTATTCTGTAAATATATTAGTGAAATAATAAAAGGCACATTCTGACCATCTATGCCAATTGCCTCCAAAAGGCAGAGTATAACATTTTACCATGTAAACTCTGCATTGTTACCCTGTAATACATGCTCATTAGATCTGAAAAAAATTGACTGGTGAAATCTTTACCCCCCCACCAAGAAAAGTAGTTTGAAATGCTGTACTTTAAATGAAGTGAGTAAGAAGTGATTTTCTTCAGCTGTCACCTTAGAGGGTACCCATCTGTTTTCATAAGATGGCTAAGGTGCGTGAGCTCTCTGTTCCTTGCATGATGATACCATAGACGTCTCTCAAACTGCCTCTGAATTCTCTTTCCATAACACCTCAAATGCATTTACTTTGCTTCATTTAACGCCTATTCCTCCTTGCGCTTCACACGGAGCACAGGGAGAAGTTAATTCCCTTTTTATTTGCAGCATCCTTTTATGTATTTAAAGGCCTTTACACAGCTCTCTTCTGCCTTCTCTTCCTGAGATTAAAGAACAAGTCCATTCACCCTATGATTAATCCTATGAGACTGTGTTTCCTGAAACCCTGATCCTTAGTTGTAGTCTCTGGATGCTTTCTAATTGGCGTGTATCTTTCCTGAAGGGTGATCCTCAGAAACGGACACAGTTTCAGGTGAGATTTAACAGGAGACCACAGCCCAGGTATGACTCTGGGAGCCATTTTCCATCAGCCGTCAGCAATTTGATCAAGGCTAACCTCTGTGAGCCACTTTATGGGAATGTTGGGTGAGAGGGTGTGGGGGCTTTCTGGAGCCCACATCCAGGTGGATGACAAGGTGTAATGCTGTCAGGGAAGGAAAATGATTTGTTGCCCCTTTCGCACAGTCCCCTCTTGTAATTTTCTGTTGTGGTTGCCTGAAAACACATAAACTCTTAGATAATTACTTTGAGTGGGAATTGAAATTTAACTCTAGTTAAAATAATGTGATTTAATTTTTAAATTTAATTAATTTTCAATTTGTTTTTTGCTCCTCCTCCATCTTAATTCTTCACTATCCTGCCGTGCCCAACCAAAGTTGTGTCTGGACAACAAGGGAGTAAGAGATTCCCACATGCTCAACCATGGAGCTTTACCAAGTTTATTCCAAGAGGTGA
>NW_009613521.1:0-2597 GCF_000690535.1 Cariama cristata
TCTTTTTCAAAGACTTCTCCCCCCCCTTTTTTTCTTCTTTCTTTCCAGCCCGCTTAGGAGCACACCTGTTATTATGGCATTAACTTCTTGAGCAGGGAAGAGAACAAAGGCGGGCACAGAGGAGGGAGCGAATGTGGGGTTTCATTTCTCAACAGGAAAGTGGGGTATAGAAAAAACAAACAAACAAACAAAAAGTACCGCTGAATCTGCGGTCGGCACAGCAAAATCATCTCCCAGAGAGATGAGGTGTCGTAAGAACAATTTATGATAGAATTATGACAGGTTCCGTTTCAGGGTAAATTTTGGGTTTCAGAGGAAGGGAGGGCTTATGGGTTTCTTGATTTTATAATTCTGTTTTTCTCATTGCTACTGAGAGTTTGTTTTTTTCCGGGTTATTGCATATTTGAGGAGTTGCCCCATTTTTTCCCCTGATAAGGAAAACATCTTCACAGCAAAGCAATGATTTTCTTCACTATTATTTCAACTTTATCTTTGCTACACCGAGAGGCTGAGCTTATCCGGATCCAGCCCTTATCTCCGACTCTCTCTGCCCAGCAGAGACATTCAAGATGGAATATGATTTAGGGGAAAAATTACATCTCCCCAAAATGTGACGCAACTGTATTTTCTATAAGATCTTTCCTTCGGGTTTCTTGGAATACACATTCAAACTAGCGCACACACAGAGCGGCTCCTTATGTCGTGTGTTTGTGCATGGCTGTGTCTCTCTCTCATAATCAATAGGCTACATACCTAAAGGGCACAAAATAAAATTACAAAATCTTCCCTCCTTTCCCTGAGCACCTCCCAAAGAGGGACGATGAGCAAATCCTGCAGCCTGCTGGAGTGCATCGTCGTGCACCTCGATGGCACAGAATTGGAGCAAAATATGAAAAGCCATCTTTCCTTTGCTTTTTCTTTCTTTTTTTTTTTTTTCTCCTTTTTTTCCTCCCCCCTTCTCTCCTTATCTCACCTTATCTCTGGAGCGGAGGGTCGTGCACACGCTTTATGTGTGTGTGCGTGCCCTCCGCTCGCTCCATCAGCAACGTGGGTTAGTTGTTGTAGTTAATGAGAAGACTCCTGTCTGATTTTCTATCTAATTACGCCCTCCTGCTGGGTTTTTGTACAGGATATTCGCTCAGCATGCTGGCAGTTAATAGTCACAGAGAGGATCGTAAAGATTTAATTAGGACTGCATGCGGAAACGTGGAAAAACAACTCAGACTTTTAATTACTAGACTTCTTTAGTTAAAAGTGATACCAGGGGTTACTTTATAAGAGACTTGGGTGTTTTGGTGCAACTTAACTTTCCGTGGCTCTAGCTAGCACGCAGGAGCAGGGATGGCGGTGTGAGGGAGGAGGAGGAGAAGGAGGAGAGGTGTGTGTACAGGGAGGGGAAAGGTGATGAGTTTCCAGATATACTTAGGAAAACGGGAGAGGAAGAGTCCCCTCCCTCCCCTCCTCCAATAATCTGATAGCACGGAGCTTCCTGTATACCGCATATTTACACCTTATTCAACAGCGAGGGATAGGCCTGAGGAAAAACCCTGAAGATAGATCGTTTTGTTTTCCTTTAACGAGCCTAAGGTATCTAGATTTCCCCTGCATATTTTCTTTATCCTATCTTTTACTAGTAAAACCCTGCTTTTGCCTAGCTGGGAGGAAAAGAAAAAAACCTCAAACCAAAAACAAGCCAAAAAACAAGAAAACAAAAACCAACTGGAGTTGTAAGGATGTTTTTTCAGAGTCCCTATTAGATGATGCAAATTTGTTTTCAATAAGCAGGTCTTGGCTTCTCTGTTCCCTGTCTGAGGGCTGTAAATCGTAGACTTGAAAATTCGTCTCAAAAGGGGCAGCAAGAGCCATACAAGCCGTCCTGTTTACAATAACAGAGTGCTATCGTGTTACAAACACTTAATTCTACCCCTGGACAATGGCTCACACATGGCCTGGATTTGGTGTTCATAAAACAACCACTGTTTCTTTCTGTCACGCACTCTCTGTCTCATTCTCCCTCGTCAGCCCAACCCATTCTCATGGCACGTATTTGATCAGACATGCATGAGCTAAAGCAAAGAGACACATCTTGATCCAGCTATATATCTAGACATCGGCTCAACTTTTCGAACTACTAAAAAAGAAAAAAAAAAACAAAACCCAACCCTGAACTATTTGATCCCTTCCTGGAAATTCTCTTTAGTGCTCGTGGATAATAAGTATATGTCACCTAAACAGGAATCCCTGTAGCTAGAATGGATTTCTTGAATCTAGAATAAACCTATATTAAAAATCCGGGTGGAAAATTGCCCAACTTCATCTGTCACTACTGGGGGGACAAGAATAGAAAATGCTGAACGGTAGGAGCAAGCCGTGGGCTGCTATCCCTCCTGCCTGTGTTAACTTGCAGCTGGACACTTCTTCCTTCACTTGTTTCTCCTTGGGATACCCTCCTCTCCCCCTTCCCCTCCTCTCCCAGCCCGAGACTAAACTTTTACAAATAAAGGGCTTGGCTCATTTCTCGCCGCCTCAGCACCCCGAAACAAGAACCCCAACCCTGTTGGCTCTCAACCTCGTCTGCCCCATCCCATCCCCATCCC
>NW_009613522.1:0-26702 GCF_000690535.1 Cariama cristata
ACAGTCCACCCATCAAATCCATACCTCTTGCATTTAGAGAGAAGGATGTTGGGGGGGACCGCGTCAAAGACCTTACAAAAGTCCAGATAGATGACATCCGTAGCCCTTCCCTTGTCCACTGATGTAGTTACTCTGTCATAGAAGGCCACCAGGTTAGCCACTACAGATAATCAGAATCTGTTAATGCTTATACACACATTTATTAGCAAGATTAGATCTGGTGTTTAAAAAAAAAAATCCCATTTATTTCTCTTGTAATCACTTAAAAAGGAAACTATTATTTTCCATTGTGATTTTATTTTTTTTTAAATACAGTACATTTCAATGCCACCACTCAACTGTAACTTTATGTGACAGAAGAAAAAGTTACTATAGTTAAGCACATCCGATACTTGAAAATATACTTTGAGTTAACTTGCCTTATTTATTGCTGAGGGTTTTTGCTTCCTTTTCAAAGGCTCAGTGCTTCTTGAAGATTTCTAAAATTTCTGGGGAATGTGCTCTAAGGATTTTTTTTCTTTTTTTTTTTTTTTTTTTTTTTTTTAACCTTTCCCAGAAGATTGTTTTAAAGATATTTCCCTCCAGGGTTAGCAGGTGTGAGGATGAAATATCCATGCCTTCCTGCAATATCAGGTTTAGAATTTCTTAAGGGAATGAGACTGCAACCAAGATGGTTAATAGTTTGCTAGACCCTTTAAAGCCTGGAAGTTAACAGGGAAAACGGAGGAGCGTCAGTGTGAGATGAAGCCCATTTGGGCTTCAGCTTCTCTTTTCTAATTGTAATCTTTGGAAAAGCTTGGATTGCAGCATGTTGGGCAGATTTGCGGTGAAGTAGTCCAACGTTTGCTCTTCAGCCACTGTTCCTTCGTTGACATATGTTTCTGTAAAGCCGGTCGAGGTCTGTCATCGTTGCGATGGCATTTGATCACTTGGTTGCAAGGACAGCAGCATGCAGTGGGGTTCCACCAGCCCTGCGAGGCTGACCTTCTGCCGTATGGGGTGTTACAAGTGTTATTGTGTTATATCTTTTAGTGCATGTCAGCAGTTCTTGAACAATTAGGTGGACTGTCTCTCCAACAGGCAGCTGAAAATACTATTGTTGATTTGTGTTCACAGTTTAAATGAAGTAAAAACATGACAATACGTGTTTGACCTAATGTTACCTGGTGAATTAAACCTCTGTTGTCTTTTAACTCTTCTCACTTATTATCAGAAAAATGACTACAGCATCCAAAAGTACACAGCAATTCGAATTCAGATATGTAGGAATGATGTGATCTATTGGTGTACTATACTGAAATCTTGCAACGATGGGATTGCCCGACTTGAAAACAGCCATGTTATGGAAAACTGACTAAACTAAAGGAAAACTCTGCAAATGATATTTCATCTTTTTGACCAAATGCTTTGAGCAATTAACAGTGTCTTTCTATACAGAACCAACATCCTCCTTATAATTTTAGAAAGACTTTTTCTGAAGTACTTCAAAATACACTGTTCTAAACTCTACTTGGTTTCCAAACCAAACGGAGAGCTATCTAATGATTGTATTAATCATCCCAGTAAACAAACTCCCTCTTTTTTCACTTCTGCTATCTGGGAGATGACAGTGTGGCCAGCTGCCACTACATGTGGGGATAGTTTCTGTGATTTGGACACCTGTCAGCAAGAAACTGAAAACCACACGGAAAACAAAACAGCTGCTGTGTGTAATGATTTAATATTAACATACAATAAGGAGCTGGGGCATGTTTCTCTTTTTGTATTGCACTACAAAATAGATGATGTAGGTAAATCACTCGTGATATCCTCCAGCATTTGATATGCACTGTCAAGTGTTTAATAAATAAAGTGAAGACTACTTCATTAACTCCTTGTTATATTACATTTTAAACCTCTTTTACTGTCTGGTGTGCTACAGAAGGTAGTTTTTCTGTAGTCCTGTGTACTCAAAGCCAACTGCCTATTTTCCAGGACATGCTGTAATGCATGCCCATGTGTGTCAGATTGGAAATGAGCCAGCATCTTATCCATCAGCATTAAGAGCATGACAGGGAGCTGTTCTGTGTGCGCGTGTACCCATAGACCAGAATGTTATTGCACGGTATTTCAGATCTACTTCTGTTTATACAATTCAGTTGCAAATTCTCTGAGAGTAGTTAAAACCAATATTTCTAGTTTAATAGTAAATCTTTACTAACCCTCCTTGCTTGCATTAATTTCATACACAACTGTCATCCGTTTTCCAAGTCTAGGGCTGTATCCTAGAAGAAGCTGTTCTCACCTGTTTTCTTTATTGGTTTATGAATTTTTATACACATGATTTTCATATGTCGTTAGAAGATGAAAGTTGAAAATATTAAATGATACTTATGCTCAGAAATGAAATGTAGTGTGATAAACATTAAAATATAATTTTCCGTTAAAAATAAGCAGCAGTAATATTATGATCTCACAACAGATTATTCTGGGGATAGTAGAGCATTTCATGTGTCACATTGCCCTCTGTACAGAAAACATAAGAAGTGCTTTGGAAAATTATAGGAAAGAAACAGTGCGACTTGTTTGCAGTGACACTGTGCTTGCTTCCCTGTCTGCTTGTCTAGCAAATTTTTGGCCATATTCTTGAGGGTTAAGTCAAGGGTGGAGCATGGCAAGCTAATTCACATCTTGTTTTAAAGCTAGCTTCAACAGTTTGTCTTTGGGAACATTCCAAAATACATCTATTTGTACAGATTGCCACAGATGATTTAGTGGTTAGGGAGGGTCATGTTTTATTTTGCTTTCTGTTTAATTTAATTTCTGGTTTTATAATTTATAGTGAAGAAATCTAAGAGGTCTGGTTAAAGCCCTTTTATTTTCTTCTGTGCAAATATTGACTGAAATAATTTTAACAATAAATCTAGTATTTAGACTTGGCAGAATAAACTGTATATTTCTAATCCCTTCAATAAGGGAAGGTCTGACTCTGGAGTGAGGGAGTGGGAGAGAGGAAAGCACCAATGTCATGTAAACTTGGAAATACACCAGTTCTGACCTCGCAGGAATGTGGAGTCCAGTGAATTTGATGGTATCTTTCACTGATGCCGGTGCCATTTTATGAAAATTCAATAGAAAATGTGTATTGCAATAGTCCACAAATTTTTTTGTTCAGTTTGTTTGGACTGTGTGAGATGATACCATAAAATACATATAACTACAGGTTTCACTGCTTTACTTGGTCAAGCACACCATCTAAAAAGCAATTATTTATGGATTGTTAGTCCTCATTCCTCTGTTCACTAGGTGGAAATAAAGTATAGGAACTATTCAACAGTGAATTTATTTATTTTTAGTAAAGTGCTTCAATTCAAAAAGCTATGATGGAAAACTAGCTTTTAAAAGCTCTTGAGACATTGATTTCTTTACTGCTGGGATTGGCTCAAAAAATAGAGCATGGGCTATATGTTTTGCTAAAATAATGTGGGCAATTGAAGTCATTGTGTTGATAAACTGTGCAGGCTCATTCATAAAGAGAGTTTCTATTTATCTGGTTTTAGGATTTTTGCTTGTATTCCCAGGCATGACTCCTTAGGGAAGGGAAAGTGTTGACTCCTCAGTGATGCCATTTTTCACATTGAAGGGTTACACATTTTGAGGGGGGTTAATGAATGTGCCCAAAGTGACAGAGCTGACATCTAGAAATCTGGAAGTATTTTTGAATAAGCTATTCACAGGGTACAGCTAGGTTTTCATTTGAATCTATAATATGTTAGTTTTAGACTGAGTCAGTTCTAATTCATTTCGTACAGATTATACCTTCCTAAGCTTAATTACTATTCTTTTCCTAATATGTCCCTGAAGAGCAGCTATTTTACTGCAATTACTGAAAATGAAAAGGAGAATAAAATTCGGTGACAGTAAACTAGGCTCCTCAACCGTACGTATTCATTTTGGGGATCTGTTTTTTGCTGTTTTTCTTTTTCCTCTGCCAAATGGAAGACAGCTTCCATGTCATTATGAATTTAGCAATCAAGCTCTTAGGAGCCATAGAAGCAAATTCTTTCCTGTTAGTATCTTATTGACATAATTAGAGATGGATACTGTTGAATTCAACTAATTTATTTTTTGTTACGATAGGTTTAGGATACTTTTCAAATACCAAACATTAAACAGTGGTTTTGATGTAGATGCAGTTATTGGTTGTATGTGTGGAGGTTTTGGTGTGGGTGTGGTGGGTTTTTTTGGTTGTGGTTTTTTTTTTTTTTTTTGAAACAATCTGGAGTAGAATTATTAGGTGAAATTCTTAATGATGCATTCATCAAAGCAATTATTTAAAATATCTTTAATTAATGGTAAGTATCTGTGTGGAATGTACATCTGGAATGTAATTAGTAAATGAAATTGGGGCTATACTGCATGACTACAGATTTTAATCCAGGTACTTATGTGATACTATCCAAGCTCCCAAGGCAAAATCAAAGCACAGGTAATGAGAAAGCTGATGAACTTCCAGCAAAAATGGTCTTAACCTTAACTTTGGGTCAGTCAAACTTGAGATATCAGTACAACACAGGTGATCCTTTAGCCTGCAAAAGAAAAATAGACAACATTTTTTTTTTTTCTATGTACATATATAGTTTCAAATAGTTGTAGCTGGGAAGGGATGCTTTAGTCACGCTGTAGCCTTGTTCTTTTTCTACGATTGACAGTAAGCAGGGTTTCTGAATGAGCTACACCTCTGGTGGGGGGGGGAGTACAAAAACTAAAATCAAACACAGCTATGCAAAATGTCCCCTTCCCTTCCAGTTCTGCAGCTTCTTTCTCCTGACACCAAACTTGAAAATAGCTGGGTTTGAATTTTTATTTCTTGGTATCAAATGAAAGTTTTGTATAGTGTGTAACTATATTAGCCCTGTAAGCGGAAAGGAGCCATAGCTGTTTCACTCTTTGCCTAGCAGGCTTTCTGATTAGTAGAGTTTTGCCTTTTGAATGTTTTCATTCAGTTGGTGTAGTGTCTTCAGAGATCCTGGAAGGTGGTGGTTAGGAGAACTGCTAGAATATCCTCTTGTGAAGGGTCACTTGTAATAGGAAAATTCTCAGATGGGAGAAATTATTTGGTACAATTTACTGTACAAAACAGTTTTCGAAGAACGATATTACATTTATTCAAAAGTCTTCTCTTGTGGAGTACGAGATGTCCAAGTTTAACTTCCTGCAAAATTAACAAAACAGCATTAGTCTAGGTGACTTTGTAATTGCTTAAATGATAGAAATACCTGATAAAATACACCTAGTCAGGCAATTCAGCATTTTTAAAAGTCTATACTTTTTTCTTGTGAGATTTTATTATTAGCCTAGAAACACTGGATAATTCATTTAGAGTAAAATTAGGAGTCTCCTGCCGTGAAGCTTAGACTGGTAGGCACCCTGGGTTGCAGCTCTTCTAGTGATCGGTCGAGTCTTGAATAGTTGAGACTTGATGGAAGCTAAAAGGCCAGACAGTGGTGAGCCCGAGGGAGGGCACAGCACTCCCTTCCCTTGTCCAGAGACAAAGTTTATCTTCTGGCATCTAAAGGAATGGGACCTAAGCCTGGCTTTTTAAGCGATGTGGAAATAGCTGAGTGTGTGTGTTGAGTGAAAGGAAGAGGGAAGACCTACTCGCCCAGGCCAGTAAGACACATTCTTTCCCTCAGGTTTTTCAGTTTGGTGCAGGTTCACGGGGGAGACAGAAATCAGTCATAAATGTGCAAAGATCGTATTCTGTGTTCACCTGAAACAGGTCGGATTTGAGACACTTAAGGTAATTTTATAGTGTTGTTTCTCAATATTACCACATAGCAGGCTATGAAACAGAGCATTTTGTTTAGGTTTGGGATGATTCCATTCCCTCATTCATGAATGTTTATCTAAGTTCTCATGTCCAATTTGTTAAGATGCATATATTGCTTATGCTGAGGGTCCAAAGTTCAAAGCTGTAAACGTTGCAATCGAGAAGGCCTAGCTGATTCCAGAACCAGTGGGGAGGAGTTACTGCAAAGCACACTGGATGAGAACTGGTCCTTCACTGATATCTCCTCCTCGTTGCTGTCTCCTCATGTGCTATCTTGCAGCTCAATTCACTTCTGAAAATCATCTTCCTTAACTGCACTCTGATAACGCTGTCAAGGTGGAATTAGTATCAGAACAGTACATGCTTTGTAATTTCCCATCCCTTCTCACTTTCAATTTCTGCCTCACAAAAACAACCCTATAGCATTACATTTGTAAGGTGTTTAAGAGCTTAGCATCCAATAATTTGGCGTGATTTAAATGCCAAAGTTATTTATGTCTTTTCCAAAATGTTTCCGTATCTTATGCTCACCACAACATAGTTGTGGCCTTAATGGCAGAATTTGGGTCATCGTGTCTGGGTGTCTGTAGAGTGTAGGATTTGAGCTTTGCATTGTGTGGGGTGCAGCCTTTCACTGTGGCTATAATATGCTTGGTACAGCTGTGGTGGTGTAGCAGGACACCTAGAGTAGGCTGCTTCTCCCCAGTTTTAGGGTACCCTAAAGTCATATTTATTCACAGTGCATACTGTGCAAAGAGCAGCTGCCCAAACCATAAAGGAACCTTTTTTATTAGATGGTCATGGAGGGAAACCTTGAGAGAAATTACCCTTTTAGTCAAATAAGATGACTTTATTTGTCAACCCATTCCTATCAAGCTACAATTTTTAAAATACTTGGTGTTTATATGTGACTGGCTTCACCATTATATTTTAAAGTATCTCAATGAATATTTAAGAAGTAAAAAAGAATGCGGTTCAAAACTATTTACCTTTGTATAAAGGCACTTCTTTGTTTCACTTATGTTGCTGTTTCATATAATCTGAATGTTGTATGAAACCACTGTTTTCATATATTAGAGGCTAAGTATAATTTATTAAGTTAGACTGCCTCCAGCTATGGTAGATGAATTCATATCACAAAAGTACCTTAAAAAGGAAAATAAAAAAGATGAAAACAATCGTATAGTTAATAGGAATAAAAATCAATACATAATAAAGGAAGAGGTATGTACTATTAAAAGCACAATGTCAGCATAAATCAAGAAATGCTGAAAACCTATGGATAGCTTTAGTATGTGGAATCAGCAATTCTGTGACAGATAAGTAGCTCAGACTGGTCATACAACTCTCACAGGGCATTAAAAAGACACGTGTTTGCAAAGGACTATGTGAATCTATGGTATTTTATTCATAAGTTCTAATATTAGACAAACAATGAGTGGGTCAGCAGAAATTTCTCCTTATTATATCAGTGAAATTAATCTTAATTTTCCTTTCAGGAAAACTAACTTTAGGTTAGCAGTGAATAAGAGTGTTGTTATCTTGGATCACAGATGAGGCTCCTGACTTGCATGTGCTGATGAGAGCGAGATGCATGACAGAAACATTACTAGCTGCATTTTCCATGGGGGCTCGACAGGTATGAGCCACCAGAGGTATTGTGACATGAGGACAGACATGAACTCAAAGCGATTGAATCCAAAGGGATGCAATGCCTTACCCATTAAATCAGGGTGACATGTCCACCAGACACCATGCATGAAAACTGAGATAGGAAACAGCAAAATTGCTGCTCATTTGGGCAAACCTCCTGGTTGAATTTTGACTTTGAGTAAATTCCCTTGAAGTAAACACTAGTTTTTTTTTCAGGCACTGGGATTATGAGTGCTGTGTGGACAGATCATTTCAGTTCGTAGACTGGATCTTGTGCTTGGTTTGACATTTTTGCAGGAAGGGAGCTAGAGATAAAGCTGAATGTGGGAGTTAGTTTACCTGGAGAACTCCCCCTTCCCATAGATAAATGCATGTTTCGAGTGACAGACGAAGGAGATAAATGGAGTATCAGTCAAACGCAAAGGTAGGATGCAGCACTCTGAAGGGCAATGAACACTTCCCAGTCTCTAACTCCTCAGTATTTGATGAATCCTTAGCTGTTTTCAAGCATCGAGCTCAGGTTTGGTTTTTTTCTTTGCATTTTTTAGGGCTTTCAATCCCAGTGGACCTGTCAACCCCCAGATGATTCTTTAGTTGCAGTTTTCTCTGCCAAAATAGGCATCACACCAAAATTATACTGATTTAGAAAAGCACGTCTAAGAAAGAATAAATAATAAATTGTGGAGAAAAATCCTGAAAAACTGCTCTACATCATGAAAGTAACAGATGTGACAGTACAGTGCATTTAGTGTTTGTGAAACGGTGTCCCCAGATGAATAGATTTAGGTGTTCTGGAGATGAAGAAATACAATACAGTGTTCCCAATAAATGAAGCACAGTACAAGAACCTTCTAACAGTGAAACCATGTTGCATTTGAGGTATTACTAAACTTAGTCTGTCAATAACATTTTTGTTTGTTGATCCATCATCATGTAAGCTGTGATAAATTCCTTAAGAGGTTTTTTTTCATGCCTAAGATGAAAAGAACTTCCCACCTCTTTGCAATGCAATCTCTCAACTCTGTCATGAAGTCTCCATTTGACTAATATTGAATGTGGTTCTCTTATGATTAACAAAAATCTGTAAAGAAGTATCCACAATCCAAAAGTACAGGGAAAACATGTGCAATAAAGTCATCTTTGTTTAACTACAGAAATAAAAGCTCCTTCAAAAAAGTCTGCTTTGATCAACTTTTAAACTTGGATTAATAATGCCTGTCTTTAAGAACAAATAAAGAAAAGAAATTATAATTACTTTATTGTAAACATTTCTCAAAAACAAGACCCTTTAATTCCATTTCTGGAATTTGGAAAAAAGAAATGTGCATTTTTGTATAATCTACTTGCATTTATCATTATACTTTCCTTTTCTTATTACTTAGTATCTCCTATTGCACATCTAGACCTAAAACATACACTTGAAATTACACCTGAGTAATAGTAGTTGGCACAGTTAATGTAAACTTCAGATGAAATATAGTTAAAACCTGAAATGTGCTGATAAAAATAGATTGGGAGCAAGAATTGATAAATAAGTGATATTTGAGAACTTACTCCATTTGGAACTTTATCTAAAATTAATTTCAGGAACACTGCCTGCTTCATTCTTTCCATCTCCTCTTTGGGACACATGACTTCTACTTGCATCTTGAGTTATGACAGGGAGGCAGTATCTTAAAGATTTCTAGAAGCTGTCATTCTGATGAAGTGGTGAATTTGGGATTATAACCTTGTTCCGTGATGGTTAGGGAAAATAGATATATCCATTTTAACCGATTAAAAAAGTGTTCTTTATGCATTGATTGTCTTTTCCCCATACTGTTTCTGAAGTGCAGGGAGCGGTATTGCCAATTTGAAGCTGTTTCCGCGCAGCTTTCGGGATAGGATTAGTCCCACTAGTGCTTATCGGACCTGTGTGCAGCTGAGAGGAAACCACATGTATGTGCTGTGAGAGTGGAAGGGAAGCTGTGAAGGCAAAGTCCCATTCCGCTCCCAACCCTTGACCCATCCCTGAAGAATCAAAAAGGAAGCCACAGCCCTGGGTCAGGATTTCTAGTGGTGTTTACGGCAGGGCAAACCAGCAGTATGCAGCTGTAGTAATAGAGATGTGTAAACTGTAGAGTACAAAAGTAATCTGCGGTGCTCAGCAAGAGTTTGTGACCCTGCAAGCACACAGCTTTACATGTGCTGTACGTAGTCCATCGCCAAACACGCAGGTCGAATTCTATGTGACGTGCTCACAGTGTCTTTTTCATTATGTTTTCGGCTCCGACTTTATATTGTGAATCCTCATAATGAACAGCAGTGTGTTTAAACAGAAAATACAATTTAAAGGTGATTTCTATCTTCTGCCTGGGTCTGTGTGATTCGCATGGCTCTTTCCTTTTAGAGCACTTGCACAATTTGCTTTTCAGTAGGAACAAGTTACATTTGTGCCTTTACGGACTAAGGGCCATAAGGGAAAGGAATACACATCAGATGTTTGTATCAAGGTGGGATTTTTTGCTGTCAGTACTTGGCAATTAACAGCAAAGCATTTAAGTAGCGATGAAGCATAGCGGTTTCAGAAGCAAGCATGTCCTTAAAAATGAAGGAGCTATGGTGAGTCAGCTAGAGAGAGATCTGAAAGGCAATTATGAATAGACGTCCATAAAGAAAGACTTTTAAATTATGGAAATAATTATTGCACTTAAATTACTTTGGGTACTTATTTTGCAGGCATGAAATAAAATCTTCCACAACTAGTGGATTTGTTTCAATTAAGACATGTACAAACCTAGTAGCATTTTAGTGTATTAAGAATAACAGAAATTAATACACATATTTGAAAGAATGCTGGGGTTTTGCTGGTTTTTTGTTTTGTGTTTTTTTTTTTTTTAATGGGCTAAAATAACGTGTAAAGGATTTTTCTTACTATGGTAAAAGCTTTGCAACTATTATAAATTTTTTGATAAAAAGCATTTAAATAGAAATTTCAGCAACCCTTTTAGTAGCATAATCATATTATCTTTTACTGGATTATTGAAATATAAAGGAAGATTAATATATCAGTAATTGAAAAAATAATATACGGGCAGTAGAACTTGTTCTAACATTGGAAGATAAGAGTCTGCTCTGTCCTGGAATTCTGAGTATCATTAAGAAATGCTGAGAATGGAATTTCCAATGTGTATTTGAAGTAATACAATATTTATGATGATAAAGAATGTACCATTGGCTTACCACATAATCCCTTGAGGCTCGTTGGCTGCATAATTAACATATGTATAAATCAGATTTCGGTAAAATCAGACGACTATTTCTTTTTTTAATTTTAGCAAAAAGACAAAGACTATCAAAAGACAAGTATCTGAAAACTTAGTAACATATGACTGTCTCTTTTTTTAGCCATATATATAAATGACAGACTATCTTGTATCAAAGATGCAAAAATGGCAGTGGACTAAAGCTGCTTTTGTGTGGTTGATGGCTAAAAGCAGGAGATTGCTGACTGTGGTGAAGAGCGATTGCTGCAGTCATTGATGAAGAGGTTTGAATATTGCACTGATTGATTGTTTGCCCCTGTGAACATGTGACATCCCATTAGAAAGCTTAGTCATCAAAGTCAAAAGTCACTAACTTATATGGAATCTAACTTAAAAAGTGGACTTACCAGTTGAAGTTAATTGTGCAGTAAGCTTTGTGTACAGCCTACATATGGGCTTAAAAATTCCTTTTAACTGGAATTAGAGGAACCAAACCATCAATATGTCAAGTCATTATGTATTGCCTTCTCATCTGCTTGATCTGTTATCGTGACACTACCATCCCATTAAACATGTTCATTCACTGCTGCCGGCGAGAAGTGACACTGGTAAAGCAGGCACAGTTTTTGGAGGCAAAACTAGAATACTTTGAAATTAGATGCAGTTATTAACTATTGGCTATTTTAGCCTTTTGGCTGCTTTTCCAATATTTCTGATAGTCGTCTTCATTTCCCTAAGGAGAGACCCTGTTCTGCTTGAAATCAATGTGAATTTTGGCACTGCCTTAAGTATAGTCAGGAGCTCCCTTTCAATGCATGACACCCAAGTAAATGTAAGGGAATGAAATCTTGAAAGCAAATGTTTAGCCTAAAAATTTAAGAATGGTGTTCAGTTGTGAGGTCCAAGTCTACTAAATAATTTCTCCATGGGAAGCTGTTTCGGATATGTCTATCACTTATCCATATGGAATAATCTCCTTGCAACATAACAGGTATTAAATGAGGTGGTACTTTGTGGCTCATTGAGAAAAAACTCAAATTTTCTGTGGTATTCAAATCAACCATGGCTGCCTAGAAAGTTTTAAGTTGTTTTTACCTGGTGGAGCCTGAGACAGATGCTTTTATTAAACTTTAATGCTAGCTGACAATTGCTCTGTGTGAAATGAATGAAAATGCAAGATTATATTTTCATTTCTCACTATAATAAGCAATTATTGACTCTCCTGTCCTTGGCATAGTATAAAGATTTATTGGCATCAGAAATTAATATTGATCAAAACTAAGGTGGTGGGTCAATGAATATTAAATTAAGGTATTTTCACCTTCCCAAGGTTAAACTGAGATCCTGCTCTGCGAATCCTGTCATCAAGATTGTGCTTCTGGTTTCAGATATGCTGAAAATGTAATTGCAGATGCAGGACTCTAATTCTAGATGTGCTTTCATATGCAACGTTATATTTCAAGCAGTTTGAAGACAGATGGAAATGATTATCAAAATCCATGCAAGCTATTTAAAAAAGAAAAAAGGGCAAGGGGGAAGACTGAAGTCTTACTGTACATAAAAGGTTTGTCTACGCTGCTATATCATTTCCTAGCCCTGACTGACATGAGGGCAGATGCCCTGATGGTGGATTATCTAATTACAATACATGCATGCAGATCACTTTTGTGTACCATGGCTCTACAGACCCTATTGAGTTTGCATCACCTTCAGGAGACAGGGAAATCTTTTGCTGAGCTGGGAAGCTGTAAATTGCTATTGCTTCCACAGATCTTGGTTTTTCCTATTTGTTTCTTCTTAAGGCTGCCTCTGCCCATCTTCTTTTTTATTCTCTGGCTCCAGCCTATTTTCTCTACAAATTAAAACCAAGACTGCTGTCACTGATCATTGTCCCTGACCTAAATCCTTCACTTTAGTGTAGATGAACAAAACGTTTTCCTGAAATACATATTTTTTTTTTTAAAGCTAATTTGAGTTTTAATTCAAAAGAAATAGTTTGAAGTTTTTCCTGATATAAAATACCTTCACTGGGATACATGCCAGGATCTGTTTGGCTTGACATTTTGAAGTGTTAGTTGTGCACTTTGGCAAATACTTTCAAGACTTCTCTCTTACGACCTTTTGTTTACAGCTTCTACTCCGCTACTGAATTTTGTGACTAAAGAAAAGAATATGGAAATTTTTTTGAGTGTCAAAAAATCCCCCAAAATCTTCTGTTTAAAATGGTGATCTTGAATGAAAATTCAACTCAGTGCTTAGACCTAAAGAGTATCTTTAGAGAGTCTTTCCTTTGTTATTATGTGAACAAAGAATGGTTTTAGTTTCTACTTTCTAAAACCAAGTTCTTTCAGCCTTATGATTGACTGCAAAGCTAGACAATCAATGATCTGCAACCAGTCCATGGACCAAGATAACCATTCAAATATTTCATATCAAAACTGCGGTGGGGGCAAAATAAAATTGTAAGGTTGACCAAGATACCGTAGTCCAAAAAGACAGAACAGGGCAAGGGACACAGACCCAAGTCACGATGCTGACAGTTAAAATGCAGGATTTGTCTTTTGTTTCTGCTGTCAATAGAAGGATGAGCAGGTTTTGGGTTTGTTCTTGCCTTTCTGTGTCTGTTTTGTATTTCTTTGTCTTAACTACCTAGTTGTAGAGATGGGACCATCTATTGCAGAGTCTTCAGTACTGAGAAATGTGTAATATTACAAGCAAACGAAAATTGTGTCTGTATTTAGATTAGTATATATCCATTAGAGCAGATAGCTTCAGATTGAGAGGTGAGAGTTAAAGATGATCTCCAAAGGCTAATGAATTAGGCTGCTGCCATACATACCACGTCGCAATGGGTGGTGGATACACATGAAGGACGAGGACCAGAAGTCATTGTGAATGTTTCATGGTGGGAATGGGAAACGAAGTATTAGGAGTGGACATATAACACAGAGAGTTACAGACTGGTTTGTCATATCAGTAACACCAGGTCCTGAGGTCCTTTTCTAGTTTCCTTGGATCTGTTGTAGCTCATGTGAGGCCTGAGCTGGTAAAAGTGGGGTGAGAGGAAGGAGCATGGAGTCTGTCCTTCCCCCCTGCTTATCCAGTTCTCCTACGGCCCTTCTCCAGACCGCTGGTACCTGCAATAGGACCAGCCCTGTAAGAAGAGGTAAGGTTAGGAGAAGATGATGTCCAATGACCAGGAAGTTTATTGCATCTCCTGGTTACATTACATGTATGTAATTTTTTATTCATGGCACTCTCCTGATCTATGCCCAGACTGTCTCCTCTGAGCAAGTAGAAAGGTCTCTGCCTCCACAAAGGTGCCTTTCTGTGGTCCTTTTTTTAGCATCCCCTGAAGTTAGAAGAGGGAGTAGGCTTTCCCTGGCTGGCACCTCTCACTGATTTTTCGTGGTGCTCAGGAAACTATTGAAGAAAACTGGGGACAATAAGCAACGCGTGTATTCTGCTCAATTGCAGGCTAAGGCTGTCTGAATTTCTGTGTTCCTACAAAACAAAATGTACTGATAAATTTATTTTTTTTTTAATAGCTGATGGTAGTACCTTGCTCTGTGAACCGGCTTGAAATATAGGGCTTACATGCCTGAGCCACCCTCCTGTTCTTGGACTGATTTTTGAAGCAATGCAATTACATGCTGTTGCATGTATTGGGTTAATTTAAAACACAATTTTGCCCTTGTAACATGATGTCTTAAGAGATCTAGTTTGCTCAAAGTTACTAATTCAATGAGAATTCTGTATTTCAATGTCATGTCTGAAAATTCAAGTACCAAAACTGAGTGCAAACATATGGGTTTGAGATGACAGATTTGCCTTTAATGCTCAACTTTGTTCTGTCAAGAAAGTCCCTGATTTGTATTCATTTCCTGTTTCCTCTCTTCATTCTGCATTTGGGTAAAAGCTTGAAAAGTCCCTTATTCTCACTGACTTTCTTATCTTAATTTCTTTGATCCTTTTTTTTGAGTTCCTTTTTCCATTTTAACCTTTCTGTAGCTGTACATGTTGTCTAAAGCTGTTATTCTCTCCAAAAATTCCTTCCTTTCCTCAGGATAATTTTCGTCCTTGAATAAAACTTTCAAAGCAGCTCAAGTCCCATATTGAGAAGATATAATTACTTAGAAGCCTTTTCTCTTTGAGAATCGTTGAACTAAATATTAAGCTAATCACTTCAAGTGATTTATGTTTCAAACTCTTGTAATCTTTAAAATTTTGCCTCCTTTTAATTCTTCCCAGTTGTATCTAGTTCTTTCCCTCTCTCCCTTTCCACTTTTTTCTTTTACTGCATAGTCTTCTGGTTTTTTATGTCCATTTTCTTCATTTGTGTCTCGTGCTAAGTCCCAGGTTTTTCTGTAACTGTACCCTCTTATTTTTTTTATTTTTTTTTTTTACCCACTGGCATATTTAGCTTTTTTAACTTTTTTTATTCTTTTACAATCCCATCACATTTCCTACATCACTCTTTATCCTAACTTTCATCTGGTCTTTTCTTTCAAGTCTGCTAGAGCAATGGTGGTATTGCAACAAAACAAGGGAAGAAAACAACTCCATGTAGCAGCCAAATCTAGTATTTTATTCAGCTCCTCATATTCTGTTCATAAGACACCCTCTTCATATCCATCTTTCAGCTCATTTTTTTTGAAATGCATGCTACATAAACATCTTTTAAGGGAGAATTTGTGAACCTCAGCGAGGTAAGTTGACAACCTCAGAAGAGAAGAATTTAATACCTTCATTAAGCATGGCTACAAGGCAAAGATACTCTTCCATTTCTAGTAAATTCCCCAAGCACTTTCTTTCCCAAGTTATTCTTTCTACAAAATGGTGTGAAGTTATGAGTGATTTTGCATTCATGGTAGCCTACTACACTACAAATTTTTAACCTCTTGGTTCCTTCTGCAGACTCTTTCTTTAACAACTTTTATAATGGAAAAACTTACTAAGAATTATGCAGTGAAATCTGACACTCCCTAAAATTGCATCAATCTACAAAATTCATGATATGGGTATTTCCTGTGGAAAGCAAATATTCTATCTATCTAAACCAAAATATTGCAAGGAAATAGTATAAATACAAATTCGGTTAAGGGATTATTCTCCTTAAATTAACTAGTATATTTAACTCCCAAAAGAATTGAAAATTAAGCATATGCATATTTTTCCTTTATATCACTATACAGTATGTTATATTAATATATGTTAGTATGAGATATTGATTTCAATTTTAAAAAGAGGTTACACCTCTTATAATATTTTACAGATTTATTGCTATTTACAATGTGCACCCATATTTCTTAAATTAGGCTAAGTCAGTACTTTTGTTAGAAAAAGTGATAAAATTAACCTAAGTTGTGAATTGTGAAATATTTGTAGGTGACAGGTCTGAGTCTGAGAGGCATACTAGGGAGACTCAAGATTACGTGTATCCTAACAAAGATATGCTCCAATGGAAGAGGTTCTTCAGATGAAGGTTGAGTAGACCTGAGTCCCAACTGTGAGCCTTTGGTCATCTGTAATAGTAGCTGTTTAGTTAGATAAAGCAAGAATGAAGCTTCTTGGAAAATAACTAAAGTACAGGTGGATATAAGGGTTGTTTTCTTGTACGCATATGCTTTTCTGTAGACCTGTTCATACTTGATGTTTTCAGTATAATGAATAAATTGCTTCATTACTTCTACCGTAACACATCTTGGGTGTCAAGGCTGATTGTGGGTTAACTGACAAGTTAGAGGTATGATATGACAGGTCTTAAAGTAGGGGACCTGCACAATTCTTGTATTCTGAGGTCAGCAGTGTAAGATGCAAGCCTACATTGGGAGCAGGCCTCCTTCTCACGTGGTTTTAAGAGAGTTTTAAGCTGGTAAGGCAAGCCACTGGTGTGGAAGAGGACTTTTTCTAGCTCATCAGCTTGCTCTTCACACAACTGCAAAAGCAGGGACAGCCTCCAGATCCTCTTTCAAGGATGTAGTTACTAAATTGATATGCATTACTCCTTAGTTGTTGATACTTATTGAGGAGTTAGTTACTTATTTTTCATTTAAGATCTCATCAATTACTGAATTGATAAGATGCATTGGTATATGTCAGTTTTATTTCTAAAACAGTGCAGTCAGATAGGATTTTGGTAAGTCTTAATAAACAACTTTATATGCATAGATTCAAAAGTTGACTTAATAACACTTAATGCAGTTGCATCTGTTAAAAATCCGATGTTTCTCACTATTTTACTTTCCCCTCAGAATTAAAGGAGATGCTTATATCTTCCATAAAATGGAAATGATAAAAAGAAAGTTAAAAAATGTTACTGAAAAAGGGTTGGTTTAGATTTTTGAAATACCATTTTACTGTGTACATGTGACATTTTTATTTCTTTATATACCATAGTAGTAGTAATAGCACGCTTTTATTGCTATCATGTCAGAATATCACAACATGTTCTCTTCTGGTTTTATTTTGGTACAGTTTTGAAATTACTGTGTACATGTGCTGCTAAGTGAAATATCCTTTCCCTTTTCTCCAAAACGTCTCTTGGTCTGAAAACACCTTGACAGAACTTTCTTAAGTAGATACGTATATACATTTCAAGTGTAAACACACCCATTGTGATCAGAAATGTACAAAATTGTGAAATCCTTAATTTCCTAAAACAAAACCTTAAAATTAAGACATTTCCCTATGGGAATTTTCTTCAGAAGTAAGCTGTTTTCCTACAAGTCTTGTTTTAAGCAAAATAATTCCTTCCCCCTTCCTTCCTTCCTTCCTCTATCTTTCTCCCTTCACCTCCCACAAAAGTGAAGAATTTCATAGTAGTTCAGCACATAAAAACATCTCTAAATAAAAGATCCCAGGTGGTAATTAGAAGCTCATCTTCTACTGAGGAGGAAAAAAAAAGATATTGTGGAAGTGCATCAGCAAGCTGCTACAGCGTTATTCTGTATGGTATAACAGGTACTGTGGCTATTCTGAACTAATGAAAAACACTGAACATAGTTCATCTGTGACACAGCTTTATTTCAAGTTCTACTTAAAATTCAGAGCTACTTCTCAGATGTTACACATCACGGCAACTGCTCTGTGAACTATTGCATTTCTGTACATGTTGCAGCCATGGTCCTAGGTTCTCCGAGTGCTGCAGCTGTTCAGCCAATACAAAGCACTTACAATTACAGTCAGTTTTATTTCTCCTGTATTTAGTTTCTAGAAAAAAAAAAGTCATCATGTACTGCCCTCCCTAGCTTCCTCAGAGAACATATGTGCTTTGAAGCAGTGGTTCTTTTAACATCACAATTTTCTTGTTTCTTCTGTGCTGTCGTCATGGTTGTTGGGTATTTACCTCTTTTCTACCTTCCAGTCTCTCCAAGCTAATTACAGGTTATATCCTAGATTCCTTATTCATATGAACAGAATATTTTTCATTTCATTCCTATTTGTAAAACATTTGTTTTGGAACAAAAATTAGAAATAAACATTTCTAGAAATATTCAGTATACAGCTTTTAATTTTTGTGAAAATTAAGCTGACAGAAGTTTCCTTTGCCCTATTTTGGTTCTTCCTCAGAGGATGGAATTCCATCGGTAATCAGTGATTCATTTAAGTGTTATGAGTGATTTGAGGGAAAGTTGTGGGGTTTTTTTTGTTAAAGTTTGGCCTTTAAGGAAACAAACTGAGAATAAAATCCAGAAATCTTAAATTCCAGGATATAGAATCAGATTGACACTCTTTGAGGTTATTGTGAACCTGCAAAGCTTTCATTCTGCAGCTATATCCAGCGTGAAAATCTGTTGCCTGAATAATGAATATATAAGCAGTTGCAAGCTGGGCCTCAGGAAAAGAATTGGCTGCAGCATCATACAACATTAGCAATGGGACATGATCATCTTCACCAACTCTTAGAAAAAATAGAAAAGCTTATCTCGAAGTCTCTTATGTACACTCTCAGTTGTGCCTTTTGGCAGTGATTTCCATGGTCTCTTTGCGTGGTGAATAAGTTCTTCTCTTTCAACTGTTCTCAGCTTCCTGCTTCTTAAGCACTTTGTTCTCTTATTTCTGTGTTGTGAGGTACGATGAACTGTAAAGCTCGAGGGTTTTTTGCCTGTACTGTTTTTCATCGTGGTGTTGTATGACTCCTTTTACTCATCTCTTTTGAAGAGAAGCACACTCTTTGTTCTCAGCCCTACTTCTTACTCTAAATTCTTTGCTGGACAGTTTTTAAAGAAAAATTTTTACCTACATTTTCTACACGCCTATCTGACGTCTTGCCAGTGAAACCAGTTTCACTGTATTTAAAAGCTTAAACTATGGTTGAAAACCAAAATATGCTGCAGAAGTATGTATCTTCTAGTATGAAAGTGTTGTTCCGGATCACAGAACCAGATGCTACTGAGATTGTTATTTGATTATAGCAATAACAGAACATATTCAAGTATACCACATTGCTATAACTCAGTTGGGTACTCCAGCTGATTCTGCTGACTCCTGTGTGTGATGCCTCCAAAGAGAACTCAGCAGATGAAGAAAGTGGGTTTTGTACGGCACACGCTTCTTTTAGGGATGGAAATGATTTCATCTAATTTCCTAGGAGGAGTTGCATTTGAAGCTTTGTTATCTTAATAAAGCAATTTGTAAAAGATCATTTTATTTAAAACAGGCATTTTGAAATTCTCTGTTTCTGGTGACTTTGTAAAATGTCAGATTTTTTTCATGTCTTCTAAAAACAAAAGCTGCTGAAAGAAAAAAAAGTCTGGATTTTTTTTTTACAGTTATTGTTTCAAACACAGTATATGCATTATTTGTGTCTGACTCTAGTAGCAGCTTAAGATCAAAATAGCATCATAACTGTTTACTATCAGAAGAAAATCTGGGGTTTCATTTTGTAAGTCCCACTGGAGTAAAAGGATCTGATCATGTGAAGATTTCCAGCAGGGCATCATATTCCCAAATTGGATGTGTACTCTTGAGTCTATGTATGTGTTGTTAAGAGAAGCTTATTTATTCGGTGAACATAGCTTTCCAGTTAAAATACAGTCTTTATGCCCCATTACCGTTTTTACTTGCATCTGGTGTACAAATTGACTTCTTTTTTTATCGATTTTGTGCTTTTACCTTTACTTGAGGAGCACATTATAAACCTTACGGAAGATCCAGGATGGCTTGTGAGCATTGTAGTACAAAGAACTGAAAGCTTTTTCTTTCCTTCCTTATGGAATTCAGTGTTGAAACTGAGGCATTTAAGTACAGTTGTTGAAAAGCTGCTGCTGTGAGCAGAACTTAAAAAGAAAACAATACCATAGCAAGTCACTTGTTCTTTTATTGCTTCTCCCTGTGCAACCTGCTTTTAGCTGTTTATTTTATGCTGATTAAACAGACTGCTTTCATTAACTGCATTTCCTTAGATATTGTTTCTTCTGCAAACATGGCAAGTGCCAAAAATAAAGTCATCTTTTGAGCTTTGTTCAACCTGAACTTTTGCTAAGCCATTCCCATGTACTCTGTAAACAATAAATATAATGTGATTCTATTAGCCTAATCATCCTAGCACAGAAGGAGGATATTTGACCAAGTCAAAAGCACATTTGATAATACATCCTGGAGAAGGATAAGCAGCTGGTTACTCTGTAAATAATAAATATAATGTGATTCCATTAGCCTAATCATCCTAGCACAGAAGGGAGGATATTTGACCAAGTCAAAAGCACATTTGATAATACATCCTGGAGAAGGATAAGCAGCTGGTTAGTGTAAGAAATAAAAATAAAAAATACTAACTTGTTGTATAAAAAGTTGTATAGTTTTGAGACCACTTTTTTCTATTTGTCTTTCACATTAACTTCCACCCTTTCCTGAAGTTTAGAAATAATACTTCTGTGTTTTTTTTCCTCCAGGAGAGAATTCTCTATCATTCAAGGTAATGTTATTTGTGTGTTCCATTATTCAGGATAATAGAATACTATGGCATGTGCCATGTAGTGCTGGGCTGGGCAGAAGCCCAAATGCCTCCAGTGTGAGTTATTTCAGGTCTGACAGAGAAACTGAATTAACTAGCCATGAGCTGTGTCTTGCAGAGCCATTTGGGTGCTTCTGCCCTATGTTCCTCCTTACGTCAGGTTTACTCACTGTGGCACGATGACTTCCTGGCTCTGCGCCGATGCGGTACAGGACCACAGTGCCAAGCATCCCTTTGTCCCCCCTTGGTACAAACCTACCCTTACTGCCAAGCTTGGCCAAGCCAGGCTCTGTCCACCTGGTGCCAGGGACTGAGATGGCTCCCAAATCGATTTGGAGTGTTTGGTGCTGGTGTTGCCCTGCAGCTGCCTGCTGCCACAGTCTTGCCCTGCAAGGTTGGCTTCGTGTACCAGGTGAGTGTGGCTGTCTCTTGCAGCTGGGCTCAGGGTGCATAAGGATCAAACAAGGCAGGCATGCGTGCCTGAAACCATAGTATAGTTATCGAAACCCCATGTAAATCACCACTGGGTCAGAATCAACTGCCACTCTCATCGGTAATAAGTGGTAAATGGCCAAGCTATTATACATTCATTCTTGCTCAATGTTACCTTGCCTTGTGTGTTTCCACCACTGTGGCTGTAGATTTCAGGAGAGCATAATTTAGGAAGGAAAATAGTGTTATTCAGTATCTGAATTCATTTCAGTCCTGGCAAACATTGAGCACGCTGACCTTCATCCAGCCAATTGTTTAAATATGTACAGGTTCAGTGATTCTCTTTTCCTGCTCATTGAAGACATTCTCAAGCTCAAAATTAAAGAGAAAAATACACTTCGTTATTTCATTGTTGCCTGCCTCACCCTGTTTAATTTTTATCACTGGCAGAAAAAAACCTTACTCCGAGCCCTTTTACTCTGTATGTTCTCACTACCAAAGACCTGACTTCACATCTTTTTGCAGTGAATCAAAGTGTGGAAAGTTTTGTTCCATGCTAACTCTTGAACACTTATGCAAGAATAACTATAAGGTTTTGTTTGCCTCTTTATTAGATCAGATGTGGATTAATTCGTACTTACCCTTTCAATTCATATCTAACTAATCACTCTGGATTTTTACAGTGAAGGTAGAGGTTTATATGAAGATAAATCTAGAGGTTGAGTTAGCATTCTTTCAGATTCTTCAGATCCAAATTAGTTGTATATCTTGTTTATATTAACGAGGCCTACCAGAAGCCAGGCATGATCTGGTCCAGAAAAACAGCTTAAGGTTAGCTCACCAACCTTAAGCATTTTAAACGTGCATTTCATACCTTATTTTCCTATTTTATATATTTATAAAATAAAAACCCTTAAACCGTGTCTGGATATAAAATTATTGTGCGCTTCTGATCATGTTTCTGTTGTTACTGTAATTTAATGTCATACTTCGTTACTAACTATACCTATTCTAGATAACCCCATGTATTCTAATATATAGAGAGATATTAAAATCTAGCAATAGTAACGTACCACTACTTTCCTACTGATGCAAAAAAAAAAAGTATTTTTTAACTAGTCTTCTGGATAAAAGGGCTCTATACTGTGACAACTACAGTTTACCTGATCTATTTCAAGGTGAATGAGATTTATTTTAGGCTTTTCAGGTCTAAATTTTCCAAAAATTCCTGTATTTCAGTTTCTTCAGCACTTCAAAAAACGAAACAAAATTAAGTCAACACATGATTAAATCGAAGTGAAACTATCCCCTATAATAATACGTTTAGTGTAAGAGAATTTTTGATCTTGTGTTAGTTGAGCAAACCCAAAATTAGTGTCTATAGATCAATGTATTCTTGAAGTCATACTGAAATGCATACAACGGAAACTCAAACATGTCCAAGAAGCATTGAACCGTTGTTTTATTTGTTGTCCTGGCTCCATACTACAGCAAACAAAAGCTGCTCAGCTGCTTTGTATTTCTAGTAGTTTTTAGAGCAAGATATTCTGGGTTCTTAAAACTATGCAAGAAACTTTGCAAATAATGCATCTGTCAGATAAGCTCACTGAAATCAATAGGTAGGCTGCATAGCTTTACTTTTTATTTAGCCATTCAATAAAACACAGCAATATAGTTGAGAAGAAATAAGGTAAGAGGTTGAAAAATGGATAAAATGCTCAGTTGGCTTAAATCTCCTGTCAAGATCAGTAACAGATTTACTTTAGCTTTTACAGAAACAGTGTTTAGGATAATCTGGAATTACTTAAAACTAGTAATACATTTTATTATCAAGCTATCTAGGGGAGAATAAATGTTACTATTAAGTCATTAATGGTAATGAATAAAACAGTTAATAAAAAACTGCATATGTTTTTCTGCAGCCCCTTTCTTTATATATTTTCAAAAATGACTTTAGTAGCACAAGTCCTGGCCGAGGGTAAATTGTGTTTTAGAAATACCTCTTATTTGTGTGAATAAGAAAGTTGGCATATAACTTGTAATCAGTGCATCACTAGTACTTAAAAACGAACTGCAAGGCTTCTGCCCTCCTATTTCACTTTCCTCCCACTCTCTCTTGTCTTCCTCATCACAGTTTTTCTTTGCCTACCTCTGGCTCATTGGAAACACTCAAGGCTGTGTGTATGGAACAGTTTGTCAGTGCTGCAGGGTCAGTCCAAGCATTTGTCTAGTACTAGCATTAGCAAAAGTCATAAAAATTCATGGGTAAAGTGGGCTGTGGGAGCAGCAACAGTAGGAATAATACGAGGGTGATCCTGTGAAGGCTGGGATGCTTTGGGAATGGGGCAGGGGGTGAGAAGGAGATGTGGTGCCCAGGGATGTGGCACATCGTAGGTGTGAGGAGCGGCAGAGCTCAGCAGAGAGGAGAGGAGGTTTGTGACTCCCTTGGTTGGCTTGTTTTGGTCCATCTGTTCAGTCTAACTACTGAGTTGCTATGGGACCAGGGTAAATCACTTTTGTTCCTCATCTGAAAAGTGAGGAATGACAGCGTTTCTGTGATGAGGGAACATATCCTATATATAAAACACAGTGAAAGAGGCAAGCAATGTTATTTTGTCTGGGGGTTTAAGATGGAAAGAAGGAACTTCTGGAACAGATCTGAGGAAGGTTAGCCACAAAGACCAAAGTTAGGAGGGGCCTCACTCATTCACCAACCTGTTAACCCTATGATATTCAAAAAGTGTTCTGTAGTTCTGTACAAAATATTTTCCTACTGTTGAAAAAGTATGTTTGAAATGAAATTCATTGGGAATTATGCTGATATTTTAGATCAAGATGAGCACGCTTTGCTGACATTTTCAACAAAGCTGGTTGGGAGATGTAGTTTATTTCAAATTTTTATACTTTAACGAAACCTTTGAGGATATTGAAAAATTGAAAGGAAATCTTTAGTTCTGTGATTTTGTACTTTTCTGTAAATTCTGGAGATCCTTATTTAATCTGTTCTTAGCGTAAAGCAAAATGTAGTATTTCCATTCTAATTACCATATTTTTCTAGCACTGTGCAAAAGTATATAAACAGAAATGCTCTTATTCTAAAAAGCTCTGAACAGACGGTTGAAGGTTCCCCTCCTATTTTACTTGTCTGATTTATAACTAGAGTTGGCAGCAATGTCTGTAGCTAAAGTTTCTTAACACTTTCTGTTACCATGTCTGTTTTCAATTGCTTATAATTTTGCCAGCTTCAGCTGCGTCCCAGTGTTTTTAGACCTTTTGGCTTGGCCAGTGGTTTTGAGCTTTTATGATACTGGTGAGTTACTTTAGAAGTTTTATGGACCTCATCCTGAGCTGATCTAAATTTGTGTAACTCGAACGCTGGGCTTAGCTATACTTTCCTGGATATAATGCTACAGAAAGAAGCCCAGCTGGTTTTATTTATTTTTTAGAGAGTTGTGATGTGAATAAGAATGAGACAGACAGTAAGGAAAATGGGAGGAAGTTGGGCTGGAAACTCTACAGTCATGACATGTAGTAACTTCTTTCTATCATTCTGCCTTTTCATGTTGCACAAGCATGTGGATTCCATTTGACTGTAGCCAGCTCTGCCCGTCATCAGGCTCAAATTTCTCGCTAGTGCAAAAGTAAGCTTGAGGGGGTTATCTGAAAGGAGGAAAACTTTAATAAGTAACCTAGTGCATTTTTCACTGAATTCCTACATGGAAGAGGTGGTAGAAAGAGTTGCCTCCTTTATTCAAGCAGTCCTGCATTTGCAGCCCCCAGGATTGAGCTCCCCTGTTTGCTGTAGGAGCAGATCCTCTGGGATACCTGAATTTTTGCCATTTCTGTGCAATAACACAATGTCTGTAGTAGTGCTGGAGAATGGCAGCAGACTTCGTGACAGATGCTACAGCCAGAACAAGTCTGATCCAGTGAAGTGGGTTGTTCCACTTCCAGTGGCTGCAGTAAAACTACACTCATAGAGACGTTGCCATGCTTAGTGCCTTAATGGCTATTGCGGGATTTTTCTTAACTTTATGACTAGAGAATGATAATTTAATCAGAAGAATTTTGGGTCCTGCAGTGATGTTTTAGATTACCAGTGTACTTAATTATCCATATGTATTGCTAGTTCCTCTCGGATACAGCGCTTTATTTCTGCTGAACTGACCCTTATTTTTGAATACCTGACCCAATTTATAGCTAAACTGGCCATGGTTAAAAATGAAGTCAAATGTCTTGCACAAAGATGAAGTAAAGTCTAGCTTGTTCAAGAACGTGAGACTTCAGGGTCAATATCTTCCTTTTAACGCTAGTTTCCATATTGCCTATGTCTTTAGTAGAATTTTTCATCACGAAATCAAAAATTCTGCAAAACAAAGGATTTTCACTAAAAGCTGTATACTTGCCTTCAATATGTTCATTTATTCCCCCTGATAAGTTTGATTCCTTTTTTAGGGAGTAAGCTATTTAAATATCTGATAGAAAGCAGATGAATAGTGTCAGGGGAAAAAAAAAAAAAAAAAAAAAAAAAAAAACCAAAAAACAAAAAAACCACAACAACATTTTAACCAGATTATTTTTGTTCAGTGAAAATTACTTAAGAGGAATATCTTAGTGTATTTTTGCAAATTGATCAATCTTTGCCTCCTCAGGCTCTCAGTGCTTAAGATGGGTGCTTTTGGTTTCTGTGACTCAGTTTCACTATCTAGACATTTGCTTGCTAATTACGCATGTACCTTAATATAACCAGGCCTTTACTATTCAGTTTTTTAACCCTTTATTGCAAATACATATGTTTGCACTGAATATTACTCTGAATTGTATTTAGTATGACATTCAAAAGCATTGTTCATTTTTTTAAAACAGTTTTAATGCCCAACTTATTCATTTTCTCTTGTAACTTCAACTTTTGGACTTCATCCTATTTTCTTATCATCTTTTTATCTTTTAGTTATCTCAAAACAATAGTCTTTTTAATTCTGCATCTGTGCTAACTCTATTTCAGGCATATATGGGTTAAAGCAGAGAAATTCTCTGTAGTATACTGTATTTATTTAATTTCCAGTACTCCACTGAAGGTGTCAGTATTTTCAAGGAGACCCCAGTGTTGCTGAAAATGTGGCAGTCTTACGTAGTCAGTACTATGGCTAAAATAGACATGCATCTAGTTAAAGAGGATACTTAATTAAATCCTTAATTAAGGTTCAGTTTATTTATCTGAGCTCTTAGTAGGGCATGTATAGTTAGTGATGCAGTAATGAAACCCAAGTGTTGCATTTTTTCTTTAAAAAAGGGCTGGAGATAGAGTTTTGGAGAGAGACTGAACCAGCAGCTTTCCATTCATGTCAGAAAAATCTGGTTTAGTTCGACCATGTTAGAGACATTCTGTTCTGTTGGATTAAGTAACTTATTAAGAAAATTGATCCGAAGAAAGGAAAAAGACATGCACAAAAAGCCCAAGGAGATTATTTTGAACCCGCATCCATTCTCAAGTATGGTTCCCTGTGTGGTGTCAGCACCGCTGGCCTGCCCTGAGTGAGGGCAGGCGGTGCTGGGAGGGGAGATGCTGCTTCCCTCCGGGGGGCTGCTGCTGCCTGGCAAA
>NW_009613522.1:26730-36905 GCF_000690535.1 Cariama cristata
TCCTGCTGGTGAAACTGCTGTGTGAAAGGTATTGCTGGACAGTGAGTTTTAGACCAACAAATCAATACTTTGATATTACCAGTGCATTCAGCTTTCCACTCTGCTCCCCAGGAGAAGCCAGTACCAGAGCAATCTTCGGAAGTTGTGTAACTTTGTAGAGGAAAAATGTTCAAAGTACCTGGGAGAGTAGCAGAGTTGCTTCTCAGGAGGCTCACCTCTTACCCAATTTATAATGAGTGTGACGCCTAGATCTAAGACATCCTGGATGTATTTGAGTTTTTAACCGAACTGGATTTTTTTAACAGACCACATCTTCAGTTCAGTCTTTCATAGACTGTTCTAATTTTTCAAAACACTTACTGTGCTTCTCTTGCCCTTCACCATTAAGGATTATGATTCTTTTCTTTCCCTTTCCCTTGCCCCCTGATAAATTCTTGGTACTGGTTAATTAATGCATCTTTCAGTAATATAACAATGCCTCTTACTATGGGTAGATGCAGGACTCCACACCTCTGGGTTCAGACCAGCAGAGCTAGTAGGATGCAAGATGGAGCAGCTTTATCATCCCTTGATCTCTAGACGTTAAGGCCTACTTTGATACCACATTTCAAAATTTTCAATGCTATTCTAAATTGTTTTTTTTTTTTCTGAGAAGTAGTTTAAAAGGACCTTCAGAGCACACTAATGCTCTGACTGCACCCTGCAATGTGCTCTAAAGAGCTCAGTGGTACGCAGGTTCCTGTTGCCAGTGTATTCCATTTACTGGTTCTCAGCTATAGAAATTAGGTGAATTAGGATGTAAGTGGACAACAGGGGCATAGCTGATCGCAGGATTCAGTGTCACTGAAAGGGCTGATCCCATGGTCCCCTCCCTCTGCACCTCTGTTCTGATGCTTAATTGACCCCTTGGTAAACCAAAGCAGTTCAGAGGGGACCAGAAAAGCAATAAAGGGGAAAGGAGATGGAAGTAGACTTTCTGCTACTGTGGTGAGCCACATCAACTTGCTGTTAAGTCAGATTAGTACCACAGTCAGTGCAAGAGAGGCACAAGAGCACATGTCTCGGAGCAAAAGAGAATCAGGAGACAGCGAAGGTGTAGGTGAACTGCCACTGAGGTCAGCTGAGCTGTCTTGCCTGCCATCGCTCTGAATTTTATAGCCTTTTTATGCCAACACAGACATGCAACACGGATAGAGTGTGAGCCACAATCTGCCCTTCGTATTCTTGAGAAAAGTCTCCCAGAAGGAATAGTATTTGAAGGAGAATGCAAGACGTCTGTCTTAATGGGCCATGAAGTGCTGACAGGCTGCTTTTAAAACAAACAAAAGCCCAGACCATCCAAAATCCACACTTGTTTTTGTATGTTTTTGGATTTCAACTCTCCCAACATGTGTTGATGTCATACATAATATTACACTTTGAGAATGTTTTAGGTCATCAGTCTGTTACTTGCAGGATTAAAAATCTGTCTTAAAAGATATTATGATCTGTCTGGAAGGCCGGTGAAAATTTATCCTTCTCATAGTTGTTAATCTCCACATCTGCCCCTCTAGAATGCTTTCATGTGATCTGCCCCTGTTGTTTTTTAAGCTTATGTGACTGATGCTAGATAAAGATTATATAGATCAAATGGGAAAGAAGTATGATTATTTTACATACAATATAAAATTCAAAAAGCATGCTTTCATCTACCCACACTTTAAAAAAAAAAAAAAAAAGGAAAAGGGAAGAAAGGTGTCAGACCAGAGGCAGGGGATAATTATCTTCTCCTGCATAGTGAGTTATATAAGAAACGTTGAACTCATCAATATGAGAATATCCCCCCAAGTTATAAAGTGAAAAAAAGTAGAGGGTTGAAACTGAGAACAAAGGCTTGTCAGACTAAAATGGATACAGCTGTGAGTACAATTTTAATACTGTTCATAAGGAATTGCACTAAGACTGCTACAAAAGGAATCGTGTGATCACCAAAGTGAACATTTCTGGAATTTAGAAATACAGCAATAGTGGTAAGGGTTTTGTTCAGTGAATTTGAATGCGTCATCCTTGTTTAGGTATGTTACACTGCTACTTCTGGTATTTTGAACACTTACACTGTTGGCCAGGGCTTTCTGTGAGCCTAAAGTCTTGAGAGCTGCAGCAGCTGTTGGGATGTTAGAAGATGCACAGTCACTGCGAGCAGCCCTGCCCTAGAACCTCAGAGGAGCGTGGTAGCTATTAATTGGTGCAACCAAGGTTTTAAAAGAAAAACTTCTTCATCTCCTGCTGTTGTTCCTATGTTTTGATAATATTAAGTGATTTCCTGAGCTACTTCTATGGTAAGAATGCTTAGTAATTCAACACATGTAAAGCATAGGAGGGATTCTGCTTGAGAAAATCACTTGCAAATTCCTGTTAATTTTGCACGCAATTAACATGGTGGTGGCCTTTCTTAGTACTAGTCAATATGATTGATGGCTTGCTTTCAGGGCAGTCGATTTAGTTTATTGAGGACTTTTAAACAGTGACTGATAGCTCTGTAAGTCAAAGAAAGAGTAGCTTAAAGGACTGTGAGAAAAAGTACTGAATGTAAAATAACATTTTTCTCAGATTAGAAGTTGTACTAAAAAGTTTCATGACAACAGTAAACCATTGCACCTTTCTGAGAGAGAATGTTTAGTCAGAAAGTTTTAGGTCTTACTGAAAACACATTGAGATTTTTTTGTTTGTTTGATATCTATTAGGATATAAATAGCTTTGGTCTTTTGATCTTAATCTATCAGTTAATATGTTGTACTAGTATTCAAAATAAAGTCATAATGTTACTACTTGAAATATAGCAATACATTTACCTGTCAGAAAACAAAATATATAATTCCTGAGAACTTTTTCTAAAAGTATTTAATGTGGGGCAGAAGGTATTGTTAAAAGTACAAGTGATAGGAAACACCACACTTCTATGGTTGTGGGATGCGGATTTCCACCCTCCTAAAGATGTCTCTGGCGTGAATTTCACCAACAGTCACAGACTAGTCAAGGCAGGAAGGGACCTTTGGAGATTGCCTGCTCCAACCGCCTGCTCAGAGCAGGTTGTTCAGTGCCGTGTCCAGTTGGGTTTTGATTATCTCCAGGGATGGAGATGACTTCTTCAGGATTTCCTATTACTTAGAGTACGCTCTGTTCTTGCTACTGGTTGTTGTAAATGTTATTGTGAGGAGCTTAGCTCTCCCCAGCTATTGTAGATTGAATTCAGGTGACAAACTTGAAGATTAACAGTTCTGCCTGGGAACTACACACAGAGATTCACAAGATTTGTGTTCCTTTGTACTTTTTCAAAATTGTACCTGGCATCTGTTTGTGTGGATGCAATTTTACAGGCACCTGGTGTCTCTTTAAAGACAGAATGGAGCACTAGAGGAAAAGATCCAACTCTTCTTTCTTTCTACTTTGGTCCGCAAACTTGGTTCTTGCCAACTACCCAGTATCAGACTTAGCACTGTGTGGGCACATCTTCAGCCACATAAGGGATCTGATCCAGCTAAAAACAAACTTCTGTGTTTCTTTGTTTCGTTTTGTGGGGTTTTATGGTTTGGGGTTTGGTTTGTTGTGGGGTTTTGGTTTGTTTTTTTTTTTTTGTTTTGGTTATTTTTAAGGGGCCAAGATTAGTTTTCAGCTGCATCTGTTGGAAGATTGAAGAGAAGCAGGTGAGCTACCTTTGGGCTGAGGCTTCTCAAGACCTGAAAACAAAGGCTAGTAGACCTTTCATTCCTATGTCCTGAGCTTTTTTTTTAATTGTATAATTTTTGCCCTTTTTACTTGCCCGTCTTGGTGTCCTTACAGTAATCTCCCCTGTGAAATAAATAGGTAGCTGGATGAACCTATTTCCTTATACTTTAGATCCCTTAGGTTTTCATTTCATTTTATTTTAAATCCTAGGGTTAGTGTTTGTTCATAGTGGTAGTTCTTTGCACTGGAAACAGATGCACATTGTTACACGGATAAATTCTGCTTTAGCACCAACCATGACTGGGAGACCATTTCAACAATGGAATTCAGCAGTACGTTGGTTGATCTTGGCAAAGTCATCTGCTATGATCCCCTGATAGAGCTGATGTCTCTATGGCAAATGGACTCCTACTTCCTTCATGGTCTGCATGTAATGAAAATGGTTTGGTGCTATTACTGTTCAACTAAAGGGTTTATTTAGGTGATATTAGAAAGAATATGGAGGACTTTATAGTGTTTGTGAAATTATTTTCCTATCTTCATTGAAGTTTATGTCGTCAGTGTCGGTAATATGCTGTTATCATGCAGTAGTAGAAGAAGCTGTTGTAAAGATGTCAACAGTAGTTGCTACTTCCATCAGGAAGTTAAACAACATTGTGAGGCATTGTATCATTTCAGTCTGACTTCTTCTTGTCCAGGAGTCAAACCTGGAATATATAGGTTTAAGTTTTGCTGCAATGGAAATGATCTGTGATGTTAGGGCAGTCAAGCAATCTGTAAGCATCAAGTCTATGTCAATAAATAAATTAGCGATGACAAGATGGTTCTTACCTTATGGGATATTAATATTTTACTAAATATGTAGTTGAAATTCTGTAGTGTCAAGGTTCATACAAGATCTTGAGTCTGGACGGATATGTTGTTCATGGAAGCATCAGCTGGAGAAAAAGTGTGGCAGGTTAACCTTGGCTAGGGTTACTTTCTAAAAGTAATGGGTTTTGTATCAAAAGACAACTGGCATGCGTGCAGCAAATTAAAATATTTTTCCTTTACTTTATTTCCTTAGTAAGAAACAAATAGTCTTCTGCTTTGTTCAAGATGGGCCACGTCATTCCCTGTGGCTTTTCTTGGCTTGTGTTTTTGTGACTCTTACGATAAGGACAGTGAGGGACTTTGTGGAAATTTTGCAGCAGGCATGTTGGTCATCTGCCTTAGGGCAAGGAAAAAGTCTACAGTAATAGTCATATGGTATTTCATACATACATAGGATTTCCAAATAGTAAATGTAATTTTTCATTTTATTTGTACTTATTTGAAATAAATGTGTGAATCTGATCGTAAACAGAATATATGTCAATTATGTTGGCATTTGCACCTGCTAGCAATAATTTGAAAGAGAGGAAGAAGCAGCTACTTGGACAGTTGGCACTGGAAATGTTGTTATCCCCTTTGCTACAATTTCAGCAGAATATGTGGCTCATTTGTCAGAGTTCCCGTTTGTCCTTCTTTGTGTGATATTGCATTGCTAAAACAGTTGATCAGTGACCTGTACAAATCAATGGATTATCTTTCCAATATTTGACAGATAGGTATGGATGAGTTGCATACCATTAGTCAGTTTGTGTTACTAATGAATATTCTTGACCACAAGACACCAAAGATCAGAGAACAGGAGGCAGCCCAGGGCTGCTTTTCTGTCTTACACCTTCTTTGTGGCTGTCTCAACTCCGTCAGGCTTGCATGCTAAAAGGAGTGGGAGTGGCAGTCTGATAATCTGATAATTTCAAATCTCCTCTGACATCAGTAGGTCCTGTGGTTAAATATATGTGAACAAAGAGGGGTGGAGGAGGAAAAAAATTGGATTTCTGAGAAAAAGGTGCTGTGTTTGGAGGTGTTGCATCTCTTACCTCCTTCGAACCTAACTACTTATATAGCAAACTGCTTTATTATACACGAACCTTCCTGCCTTTTGCTGCCCTGTGTGGTTTACGTGTTCCTGGTATAGTTTGCTGATATCTTGATGTGTCTGTGTTTTTCCATTAAAATTTAACTGTGGAAGGGCTGCTCTTCCAGACAATTAATCTACTAGTTTCAAAGCATCAGTGTGTGTTAAGGGCTCCACTTTCAGAAGTTATATATATTTATGCATCAGTTTGAATTGGGTGAGAGTTTTTGCTTAGGGGACAAGGCTTGTTGGGGATTCTTACATTGCCTTATTAGAGTAGGTGACACGGTTGGAAAATACAGATTCTTTGGCTCTCAGGCACCAAGGTCAGAAACAGCAAACTTTAAGCTAATCATGGAAGAGAAGAGTTGCTTCAAGCTTTATTATTATTAGGGAATTAAAGAGAAAACTCTTGTTGATACTTTTTAGAGCAGAGGTGAATGTGAACAAGTGGAGACTGATAAGGTCATGGAAAATCTTGAACACTTTGTAAATGAAAAGTACTGAGAAGAGTGAAATGCTTTTAATAACAAATCTCTTACTGTCAGGAAGAATAGTTCTGAGACCAAAAGAGGTACAAAGGCTGGCTTCCTCCATCTCTAAAGACTTACACGCTCCCATTCGTCCCTGCAGCTTAACTCCCCACCCGATTTCTACTGTATTTCTGTTTAAGGTCACTATGTTACTTGCCCTAACCTCATATATTCCTTAGTAAACTCTTAAGCCATCCTGAAAATTTGTTATACTTTTGCCAACTATTAAAAGCAACAGGTTTTGCAACACATTGATGCTGTTTGATCAAAGAGAAATCATTTAGACTAAAAAGTTAGTGTTAGAAGAAATTATTATTACTAGAGGCTTCTTGTGAGTGTTTTATTACTTATACAGTTCTATAAATATACACATTTTTACAAAGAAAGGAAAAAACTATTTCGTCATTTACCATCTAAGTTATACAAAGATGTGGTTATTTCAAAAAACAGGGGGGGGAAAGTGTAGCCTGTTCTAAATGACTAAATCAAACAAAATACAGATGGGTCTCTGCTTTGCTTTTTGGGAGAATTAGGGAACGAAACATCAAGTGACCATAATTTTTTATTTGCTTAGCTTGGTCATGTAAAGACATTAGTTTTCTTAGTTGTTTAAATAGTATTTCACTTATGTTTTTTTAATAAGGGGCTTCATATATGGTATGAGCTAATAATTGTATATGTTTATTGATTGAAGATGGGGAGAAAGAACAGCAGTACAACAGTATAGTTTAAGAAAAATTAAAAGAAACACTGGCAATTAAAAAGCAGTTGTTGGTAACTCTACTCCCTTTTTTTTTAAATGAATTTGACTGAAAAACTACATACAATTAATATGAAATCTGGCAAAGAGTTAATACATATACTATAGAGATGCCTAGAACTTTTGACAAGGCTGTAGAGATCCCAAGGCAAAATTTTGATTAATAAAAACTTCAGCTTCTTAATAGCACAGAACCATTTCCCTAGATCTTCCTAGTTAGTGTGTAAACCAGATTTTCAGGATGATTTTCATTAAGTCATGGTATTGTAGAATGGTTTGGTTTGGAAGGGACCTTTAAAGATCGTCTACTTCCAACCCCCCTGCCATGGGCAGGGACACCTCCCACCAGACCAGGTTGCTCAAAGCCCCATCCAACCTGGCCTTTAACACTTCCAGGAATGGGGCATCCACAGCTTCTCTGGGTAACCTCTGCCACTGCCTCACCACCCTCACAGTGAAGAATTTCTTCCCTATATCTAATATAAATCTTCCCTCTTCCGGTTTAAAGCCATTGCCCCTTGTCCTATCCCTCCATGCCCTTGCAAAAAGTCTCTCCCCAGCTTTCTTGTAGGCCTCTTTAGGTACTGGCAGGCTGCTCAAAGGTCTCCCTGGAGCCTTCTCTTCTCCAGGCTGAACAACCCCAACTCTCTCAGCCTGTCCTCACAGCAGACGTGCTCCAGCCCTCCCATTATTTTTGTGGCACTCCTCTGGACCCACTCCAATGGGTCCATGTCTGGTTGTACTGAGGACTCCAGAGCTGGACACAGTACTCCAGGTGAGGTCTTACCAGAGTGGAGTAGACAGGCAAAGTCCTCTAAGAATTCTCCAATATGCTGATAAAACATACACCAGCTTGGTTGCCAAAATGAAAATCATAAGAGCTCAGTCAAGCAGCTTTTCTGTTTGTGAACACACTGCATGAAGGAACAGTTATAGACAAGAAACTGTCACTTTCCATAAGCAGAAGGTTTTTCTTATGTGCTGTGGCCATTGTTTTAAATGTTACTATTTGAAATTATTAAAGCGTATGTGCTTCCTTGTGGATACCGTAAGTTAGAGAATAGATTTTCAAATTTTCTGCCACTAATCCAAAGAAAGCATGTTTTTGCTTCTAAGCAGATGCCAACTTAAAGAAATAGACACTTGTGTGTATCTACAGAAAGAAAAGATAAAAATCCATCCATTTACTTATGTGGGGAGAAAGAGAATTAGTTCTTGTTCTGACTTGCAGGGTCTGGACTATATATATGTCAGCATAGAGTATATTTGATGTAGTCCAAAAGCAACAGAAACTATTTTTTACAACAGGATTAATTGGGTATTTCACACCTTGCTTAATAAAGAATTTTTAAATCTCTTTATTTTTCAGTTTATTTTTCTACTCGTATTATCAAGGAGATATGGAACCTCTGTAAGAACCAGACTACTTCTAGTAGCATTAGTCTTGCTTTATCTTTACAGCAATATTAAGGTGCATAAATACATATATCTATCACATCAGCAGAGTTGATGGGAGAGATTGAGGGCAACGTGAAATGCAGTCCTGATTCATCACCAGGCAATTTAATGTATCATTTCTTTGATCGTCTCCATAAAAACTGGTAGCAGTAGATTATCATACACTTACAAGAAAAATGAGCAGCATGGCTCAAAAAAGCTGGGCAATTAATTAAATGATATGCTTGTTCATCTTGCAGGTCAAGCAGTTAATTGTGCTAAGAATTGCTTTGAAATCATGCATGCCTCAACTTAGACCTTTTGCCTCCCGAGAGAATTCCTCAGGTCTTACTCTGTATCACGCTTCCTGTGGATGCCAGTCTAATGCTAGCTAATCCTGTTAGCATGTATAATAGATACGGTGATATCTGGAAATCTGAATCTGTACGCAGCAGTTCTACACACCAGCATAGGAGAAAATGGAAATCTTTGTGCCTTCTTCAACATGAGAGTAAAATACGATTCATGGTTAAAATTAGTGTCGTGCTTCAATAAGTCATACTTCATGAGGCAGGGGAATAACTGCAAGCTAGGATTAAAGAGTTTTCAGCTACTTTTTGTACCTTTTAGCTGTACAGTGAAATTGTATTTGAATGAGTTCTGCACTTTTCAGCTTCCTATCCTCCTGTATGTATACGTATAGGACTCTACTTTTCTAGTGCAATTTTCCTTTTGGATTTGATGTTTTCGTAGAAATCTCTATCAGAATTGTGTAACTCATAAGGATTTATTTGAATTTTTAATTTGTTTTGTAAGGTAGAAAAAGATTCCCTCGGTTTAAGAATGCTGAATCTTGAGTTTTCAGAAAATGTCCAGACAGTGCAAAAGCAATCTACAGTTAATGGTGTCTGAGCCTTTGCAGGCTTTGGTTCTTCCCTGAGATATAGGTGTTCTAACCATAACCCCAGTCAGTGTAAATACCAATCATCGTTAGTGTGGTGGTAAAGTAATGCAAAGATCAGGTCCAGCTGAATTGTAGGGTTCATTTTGGAGAAGTTCATAGTTGTAGTGATTATTCAGAAAGATTCAAATGGAATTGTAATATAAGTACTCTGTTGCAAATGTATTAATATTGCTTATTACTTGTAGTCCAGCATAATGCACTCCAAGCATATATTTTATTAATGATTATACGTGTTTTTCCTGAAGAACTTGAAGTTGATTGGCCTACATCATTTTAAGAAGTTTGAAAATATTGCTGTTAAACAAAAACAAGATTTTTTTTTCAAAATCAATTTTTTAATGGAAATACTCTTATCAGAATATGAGGCTGATTAAAAATTTATCTATCTATATATATGTATTTCATGAGATGATTGCACAAAATCAGGATTTACAGTTTTATAAATATTTGTAAGTGATGTCAGAGTTTCCTCAGCTGGGAGTAAGCCAATTGCTAAGTATGTGAACCATTAAGAGACCCCAAAACAATGGCAAATGGACTTGTGCCTGTAACAACAAAACAACTATGTATTAGATGAAGAATGTACAGGGCAAAGTACATTCTTGGCTATATCGTAGCTGTTGCAAAGATTTTTCCTCCCTCTCTTCAAAGCAAGAAAAAGATGTTTTTCAATTTCCCATTAGCATTCCTTCTAGAAACTGAGATCTTTCCTTCTTTACAGAATCAACATCTTTTCAGAGATGAAAATGTAGATCATACACAAAGATCCAGCAGAATCAGGAGATCTGCTACAATGACTTTAAATAATACAATAAAATATATATTAATATA
>NW_009613523.1:0-3137 GCF_000690535.1 Cariama cristata
GTGGCTAGAAAGCTGCCCAGCGGAGAAAGACCGTGGGGATTTTGGTTGACATCTCGCTGAATATGAACCAGCAGTGTGCCCAGGTGGCCAAGAAGGCCAACAGCATCCTCGCTTGTATCAGAAATAGTGTGGCCAGCAGGACCAGGGAAGTGATCGTGTCTTCCTGTACTCTGCACTGGTGAGGCCGCACCTTGAGTGCTGTGTTCAGGTTTGGGCCCCTCAATGCAAGAAAGACCTTGAGGTGCTGGAGTGTGTCCAGAGAAGGGCAATGAAGCTGGTGAAGGTTCTGGAGGGTAAGTCTTATGAGGAGCAGCTGAGGGAACTGGGGTGGTTTAGTCTAGAGAAGAGGAGGCTGAGGGGAGACCTTACAGCTCTCTACGACTACCTGAAAGGAGATTGTAGCAAGGTGGCGGTCGGTGTCTTCTTGCAAGTAACAAGTGATAGGACAAGAGGAAACGGCCTCAAGTTGTGCTCGGGGAAGTTTAGACTGGATATTAGGAAGAATTTCTTCACTGAAAGGGTTGTCAAGCATTAGAACAGGCTGCCCAGAGAGGTGGGTGAGTCACCATCCCTGGAGGTGTTTAAAAGATGTGTAGAAATGGTGCTTAGGGACATGGTTTAGTGGTGGTCTTGGCTATGCTAGGTTTATAGTTGGGCTTGGTGATCTTAAAAGTCCTTTCCAACCTAAACAATTCTATGATTCTATTCTGTGATTCTATCCATACTAAGAGTGGGCTTTGTTGAGCATTCACTCAGAAATGGGTTCATGCTTGATCCCATTACACTTGTATGAGGCGATCTGTCAATAATTAGTGTCCATTCTATTTTCACGGTAGTTTACAAATACTGAAGCATTTATTTAAGAAAGGACATGAATCCTTCAAATTCATGGTTGAAGAGGGCAGCCTAACATCAGGTTTAATGCCAGTAAATTCTGCTTTGAGTTATTTTTCTTTTGTATTTGCCAAGTTTGCAGTTCTTTAGTTTTACAATGTAGACCCAGCGTGTTTTTCAGAAGTAACGTGTTTCTTCTAGAAGACTTCTTGAGTTCTTGGTAAGACAGTATGGCGTCTATGGTTAACTTGAAAATCACCCTTGAGTGAGATGGCTGCAGAATTAATATTTTCAGTCTTTTTCTTTGTGTGATAATGTTTCTATTCATCCTTGTATGCTTTACTGAGGGAGACTTATACATGGATAGTTACGATTTTTTTTCTTCATTCTTCTGAATTCTCCCCTTATTTCAGTGTTTGCTTGTATTTTTTTTTGTATTGTCTTCTTACAATTTGGCTGTTTGACTTCATAAATTCATCAGATCTTCTTATTTCCTTTAATTTTCTTTTTCTGTAAAATAGTTGCCTTTTTTTCAGCAACTTTGCAGGAAGACTAAGTATGTTAAGGAATGTCCTTTCTCTCTAACATTTTAACATGTGTTTAACTAACCACCTTGATTTATTTAGCAGTCTGTATGCTGACATAGCATGACTTTTGTTTCCAGTAAATGAAAGAAAAACATATCCACCCATGTGGTATTTAGACTGAAAAATAGCCTCAGTTTAAAACAATTCTGACTATTAAATAGTTTTAAGTAGTTAATTTCACATTTTTATTATATTTCATCACTTGGCAAATGAATACAGGCCTCTTAGCTGTTCAGTAGTTCTTTGGATTTGGGTTATTTGTTCAGGTGGGACTTTTGCTGATTTCTTTTTCTTAGTATAAGGTTGGGGTTTCTATTAGAGGCTTTGGTTGAAATGTCAGACTGATATTTTTCCTGCGAATTGCTGTGTATTCCTTGAAGAATCACTGTAATACAATCCAGTGAACTGCTAGCATTGGTAAAAATTAGGTGAAAACTGCTTTCCAGTAAATGTGCAGGGATATTTTTCAGCTTACTGTATATGTTGTGGTTTTTAAAAATAAAATAGATTTTTGAAGACCCATACAAAGCTTGTGGCATAAAGTTTTGAGGTGAGGAGAGGTCTGTGCAAGGTCAGAAGCAGTAAATTAATGGCTTTCAACCTGAGGTTTGTGGGTACCTTCTGAGTAATCCACAAAAAGTAATTTAAAAAGTAGATCTGCTATCAGTAGGTTTATATTTGCTACCCGTGGCTGTGTCTTTCCATTGGAAAAATTTGATGTGTCTGAAATGATCATTTGAGAATCGCTGAACTAAAAATACAACTTTACCGAAGACATTAGCTAAATTGATAAACTCATTTCCAAGTGAGGAGTTTTTTTTCTTCTTTCTGTTGTTGCTCGCATGGACTGTTGAGCTTTGAACCTCAGCAGTATAACAAACGTATGAGCCTCTATGTCTCTTCTAGTAAGCATGTGACTTCATATGACGCTATGTGAGAACAGCCGCATGGTTTTGCACATTCCCATTGTGTTCTAATAATTCTAGGGTTTTAGTTAATCTATGATAGATCTGTTTAAGGTTCTAATTGCTTTTTTTAGGAACTGCTTAAACATGAAATTTACATTTTAAAAACACCCGATCAGCTGCCACTGAAGCCTGTGTAAAAAGCCAACAGACCCCATAAAGCTCCTTAATGCTGTGATGTCTGCAGCTGTCCATGCCAGAACTCTGGTTCAGGTGAGCAGAAATGTGCCTAGCTCTTGCATAAGCTCTCTTGATTCTTGGTTTCTTGATTGAAAATGGAAGTGTGAGGAGAGGACACAAAATGAATGATAAAACTTGAGAATCAGTGTTCTGGGAGAGAAGGATGTGAGTGGTGTGGGATATAGCCAAAATCTGAGGCTTTCTCTGTCACTATCACTTTACCCCCTAAGGTTTGGTGCTTTTTTTCCCCTAAGATTATGTAGCTCTTGCAAGTATACTTCTTTTTCTGTCTTTCTCATTGTTTTTTCAAGCTTTTCAGAGTGTACAGAAATAAAAATAATTTGTATATCCAAAGGTACCATTCAGTAAATTGTTTACAGGGACCCTCGTCGTCTGTGTTAAAGTATATTTTATTGCTTCTTCCTTTTTTTTACACAGACAGAAGCCAAATTTATGCTCTACCTTTATGCTCAATGCATAAATAAGCTTTGTGAGTGTAATCAATATCAATTAAGTTTATTTGCAAGTGCAGATCTCACACTGAAGCAATCCTAAAAAGATTTTGAGCAGG
>NW_009613523.1:3168-48775 GCF_000690535.1 Cariama cristata
AATGGCAAGTGAAAATACTAGTGTTACTTAGTGACAGGGATGGTAGTCTCCTACCATTGAGGTACTTTTAATTTCAGTTGTCAGTCTGATGTGTCGAGCAAAGCCAGGGAATGAAAGACTAGTAGCAAAGCATCACTGTTCTGTGGTATTTTTAAAGAAACTTATTTTCTAACACTACCATCAGAGGCTGCCTTCTGTTTCCATCTAAATTGTTAAGTACTGTCCTTGTTCTGATAAAGCGTATGTTGGTGGGAGAATACGATTGGCTCAGCTAATACAACTAGTGAGCATCTTGAAGTGTTTATGCCGTAGTACTTTTAGATTTCTTTACCCTTTCCTTTCCACCCCCCCTGCCCCCACAAAAAAAAAGCAACACAACCCAACCTTTAGAGTGACAACATTACAGATTTAAAATGGAAGCTACATTTATCACCCTTAGAAGTTAAAGATTAGGAAACAGCTTCTAATATGAAAAAAGTTGCCAACTTCAGCAACTGGGTCTTATTTACCAGAATGCATTAAGTATAATGTAAGTTAAATCCAGGCTGACTTAACGAACTGTTTAAGTTTCTTTGAAAAAGTTAGCACTTATTGCGAGTCTTCTGGACATGCAATCTATACAAGGTGGTTTGCTTATTCTAATAAAAATGCTAATCAAACAGCACTCTTCTCAGGATTATTTGTTTACTGCGTGAAAATTAGGTAGTTTAAGCACTTTCCAGGAAACAGGAAACCTGCATGCTGGATCTTTCATGAGGCTTTGTCTAGAGCTGTTTTTTTATGTTTGTCTGTACTTCGAGTGATTGTGAACATCAGATGATTGGAGTGGGGACTTTTGCCTGCTTGGGTGATACTTACATGTGTAAGCTCAAAGGACAAATTAGAGATTGAAGCATACATTTAATCCCTTCTCTGGTATTGTTTTAATCTGATTCTGGTAAAATTTTCATTTCCACAGTTGTAAAACTAGATGTTGCTTATGATTCATTTATCTTTCTATTCTGTTGCATGCCTGAAGAATCTATGTTGGCAATACAAGTCTCTTTTCATTTCTGTGCAAAATACACAGTGGATGCTTTATCGGCCTTGAGTGTCTTTATTACAGTGGTTCCCTCCTGGTGTTGGATATACAGGTCATTCACTGTCTGAGCTTATAAGTACCAGGGTTGTGAATGATGCAGCTTTCTTGTTAGGGTGCTTCAAGCAGTGCTGAACTGAAGGATACCAGAGCTCAAGCTCCACAGCAGATAACCCAATCAAAAGTATTGAGCTTCACTTTGCATTTATTGTTAACAATCTCATCCTCCCTGATCACTACTCCCCCTCCCCCCAAAATAAACAGTCCCCCCCCAGCCTTATCCCTCAGAATGTCTTCTTTGGTTTTCAGCTGCTGGTGCAAATGACCACATTACTTTCCAGCTTTGTCTAGGCCATGGGCCTAGTGAGGCCTTCCCAGGTTGTTTTGCTGTAAGCAGGCTCAGTTTTAGTTTCAGCTGTCTCAGTCAAGGGTGTGCCTAAGAAATCCTCATAGTTTCTGAAGGCACTGAAACAAGCAGGCTCTGGGTGCTGTAGACTTCCTGAAGCTTGTTGTCCTAGCGTGATGAGACACAGCATCAACACTTTTGGCAGACTTTTGTAAAGACTGCTTTAGCGTTGCTGAATTTGATCTCTCCCCCAATTTAGGAACTCTGCAAAGCAGAGGATAAATTCACTCCAGTTTTCCCTCTGCCTTATAGTAGTAGAACATTGTTCTTTAGTTTTACACTGCTGTTTGTTTCTGGTACAGCCTAACCATAAACTTTCCTTCACTGGAGGGAAAGACCTAACGCCCGAGTCCTTCCTCTCCAGCACAAGCTTAAGAGCAAGGCTCTTAAACTGAGGGGCTTTCCCTTTAGAAAGTCTCTCAGCAGCATGAAGATCCTGTACCAGTAGACATGAGAAGGCTTTCTGTCAAATTACTGTTGCTGATACAGATGCTGTTTGTCAGGACTACTGCTTGGAACATCTTGGTTTTCCACCAAGAGTTGGTATAATTACCTGTGACTTAAGATTAGTTCAAGGGCATAGATACTGGGTCTGGTACGGAGGCTTGGAGTAGCAGGACTCTGTCTGCCTTTTTGGAGAATGTAGAAAATCAAGATTTGCTCCTTACATAGCATAATTTCTTTTATATGTCAGTAAAAATATCACAGTATATTGGTATAATGAAAATATAAGAATAATCTGATACTAATGCTTTGGTGATAGACTAAGCTGAATTTTACTGAGTGGTGGTTTCTAGGTTGGAGAAAGAGACACAAATCTGTTCTCCCTTCAGTAAGCGTTTGAAGTTCCTCTTAACTTTAAGGGAATTTGTTTGCATGTATTTTAAAAAAGAAAAAAGTAGATGTAGAAGATGGTGGTAGGAATGCTAGTTATTAGTTTGCATTCAGCCCTACAGTAGAACGCAATGTTTATACAGCAGTATTCATTTTCAAACTGCTACTGAATAATAAATCTAGCAACACTTTTGTGGGATTGGCTGGAATTATCTTCACCCTTTACAACTGCAAAAACTGTAGCAAAGAACTAATTTGTTCAAGACCACAAAAGTAATCGGTGGCAATGCTGTGATTAAAATGATTAAGTATGCAACTGGATGTCTGTGTCTACAGCTGGAAGAATGCATTTTTAAATGGCTGCTCCTGAGTGTGGCAGTACCTGTACACTTTCACAACCGATGGAGCCAGAGATGCAAAGGTGAGATGCTCACATATGCCATTCAGTGCCTTCTTGCCACTTATGACTGTATGACATAGCACCTACAGTGGTTGTGTCTGTCAGGTTCATGATCTTGGTTTTGTTTTCTTTGTCTTATCTTTTTGTTAGCTGTCTCATGGTTACTGCTTTTAACTGCATTTGGATCCTTCTGTCCTTGTTTGTATGTGTTACTTTGTAGTAAAACTTATTATTTCTATTGAAGTATGCAACTTTGCATAGTGGTCTACATCTTGGTCTGGTTTTGTGCGAGAGTCAGTCTGGTTCTTCTCTGTTTTGATGATTTCCATTTTTTATGACAGAAAAGTTCAAATCTTTGAACAACTTAAATCTGTTGTTAATGGGAGTATTAAATATAAATTGGCTGCAGTCCAACATAGATATTGTAACTTTTGTATTGTATTGTTTTATTTGCCTTACAATTTCTTTTATTTAACCTTTGTGCATGGTCAGTATCTTAATTCCCTGAGGACACTTCACTAAACAAATGAAACTTGATTTTTATAAAGTCATCAGATTGATCTGTCATGGCCTATGTTAGTAAGCCTACACGTTCTCATTTCTCAGTTTTATTTCTGTATTTGTACATGGGTACAAATGAAATGAACTGAGAGAACAACTGTTTTCCTTAGGCCTTAATAACTGTATCCTTCATTGAAATGGCATATAAAATTGAATGAAAAAGTTTTCTGTTGGTGTGACTTGTCAACAGCTCTTGCTGTTCTAACTTTCTGTCCTGACAAGCCCAAACTCATTTCACCCTGACATAACCATCAGTTTTAAGTACAGTTACTGTCTTGGTCTTCTGGTTCAGAAGCTGTTTGATAGTGGTCAGCTTAACCAGCTCAAAACTGGCACTGATGCATGTCATGCTTGTCTGCTTGGAAAACAGGCTGCTGAAATCACATGTGGAATCTTACTAGATTAGTTGCTTTGACTAGTTTTTCTAAAATAAGAGGCAACAACTTGACATCATCTCTAAACACAAACAAACCCAAGACAAAATACTTTCTCTACCATATGCAGGAAAATGCATATTAAGCAATGCATGAACAAATACACTACCTCTACCATGGCAATCAAATTGCTTATCTACCAGTTAAGTAAATATAGTCAAAGTTTGTTAGTCCAGGAAGAACTCAATAACCAGCATTGCTGGTTTCTGCCTCTTACCACTGTGTCATGAAAAGCGATCACAAAATTAGACCAGACTTGCCAAATAATAAAGCAATTCAGAACAGGTATACAGAAGAGGCTGCTTGAGACAGTTTTCTACACAGCAAGATGGATTATTTGTGGTTTTCTTCCCCACCTAGTTTTGGAAGATTAGTGACATCGCTTCACCAGCCCCGAGACTGAAAGACTTTCCTCTGCATCGCCTTATGCAGAATGCTACTTTGCTTCGGTATGTTGATACACCAATAGAATTACATAAAATAGGGAAAGGTGCTAGGGAGAACAGTAATTACTGCCAATGAGGTACTGTTACTCAGCCATAGTTAACACTTGGATTTTCAGCCTGCACTACTTCTGTCATGCCATGTTGATGGTAGAGCAAGAGCCATAAGATCAGGAAAAATCAATACACTTTTTCAGCTAGGGCCAAGAAGGGAATGAACAATGCAAAAAGGCCAACTGAGTTGAAAAAGATTAAATTGGCTTCTGAGGATCAATAAGCCTATATGCTACCTGCTTTCAAAATGTTTATTGAAAAGCAATAGAAAGGAAATATGTATCTCTTGATTTAGATTGTTTTCCTTATTAAGGAGTTGTTATACCATCTATTATGTCCATATGCATTAGGGAGTATCTGTTCTGTAGACTGCTTTAATAGTAATGGATTATGCTGATAAAAACTATTTGAAAATACATTCGTCCTGCAGTTTGTATGAAAAAGAAAATGAGAACTGTTTGTTAAGGGTGAAAGGAATGTAGGAAATTAGTAAACTCTGCCTATCTGTGGTGTAGTTTTGCCATAAAGAAAGCTGGAGGATTTGGGATTTTTTTTTGAGCAATTGTACAGCAGAATTTTAATTTTCAAGGATCAAGTATCTGTATTGCAAATGCCAATTTTCAACGTTTAGATGGAGAATCTGCTGGAATAGGTTACAACTCTTATCTTTTAAATTTGTTTACCACACAATGCACTCTGAATTTATGCCATATGCTAGTCAAACCAGGACAGTCTCAATAAAATTTTCTTGTGTTGTGGGCTAAGCATGTTATTAGTACATGGTACCAACAGACGCAAAAGATTTCAGAAACAGATTTCAGCTCTTGTATTTCATAACACTGAAGGCACTAAGATTTCAGAAGCTATGACATTAATGCACTTGTTCTTTAAGAATAGTTTGATACCATCTCATTTTAAAACAAAATGTTTCAAAATCTTGGCATGATCCATGAATCATCTATTTACATTGATTGTTATGTTATAATTACAGGGGACCTGTAAGTTGCAGGACCTGCAAAGACTCTAATCCTTGTTCCGCTTCTTTCATATTGTTCTTGCTGCTTTCACTTGCCTTCCAATTTCTGGGTCAAAATCTGTTAGTTGGTCTCCAGATAGCGGTCAGACCTTTATCTGTGTATCAGCAGTGTCCTATTTGCTATTTGCCCACCACCCCCACTCCACCCCTCTTCTTGTTTTCCTTCCTAGGTGCTACCTTTCTGGAGTTCTAGCTAAATTGGTAACAATTTTTATTTCTACATTAGATACAATTTCTTAGTTTAGAAGATACCAGTAGGAGGATTTAAGTCAGTACCTTCACCAGATAGGTTAAATTGTATTTTAAAGCAGCCTTATTTCTGGATAGAAAAGCTCCTTATGCCAAATCTTTTTTCAAGGTTCCAGACTGAAAAAACAGTAAAGTGGACTGTATTTTCTAGAGAACAAAATTTGTAGAGAACTGTCTTAATGCCTGACCAAAATGAATCTTTAAAATATACTGCAGGCTGCAGTTGCCTCAATTAAAGAAGGTGGGGGGAAAAGCGAAGACTGAAAATCAGATGAAGGCTATCCTGAATATTGCTAGACCAGATGTCCATCAGAAATACGCAGAGAAGCAAGCAATGTTGAATATACAAGCTTTAGTGAATGGTCTTCATGTTAATGCTGCTTTTTCTTAAACAGTCTTGCTGTCCTGAATACAAGGATCAGAGACCATCTGCAAAACAGATTGAGGTGGTGTTTGTCTGTTTGCCAGAGGTCCGAGTTGTACCTGTGCATTGGCAGAGCCACAGCTAGAGCAGCTGAAAACCCTGGTTCAGTGCATGTCCAGCAAGTGAGGAGAACCTGGATGCTCACACAGCAGAGTGTTCACTACTTCTGCCTCTTCTAGAAGGATCAGATTCTTCTCATCGTTGTTTCCTGGGATTTTCTGAAACAAACTGGGTAAATGCATGCCTGCAGGCCAAATCCAGACATGACACCCAGTTACAAGGAATGAAATACTACTAGACATGAAGAGAAGGTGCAGCCTTCTCTGAAGCACGTACTGCAGAGGTGGCTAGCAATGTTATATTACAGTGAGAAGCTCAGAGATTTTTCTTTTTTTTTCTTGCATCATCAAGGTTGCAGACAACTTCTGTAGTTCGGGATATATATTATCACATGCAGTTATGCTGAATCCTGCTGAGCTACTCTGAATTCCTCAAATTACTCTGGCAATTTAATGAAACTGTAAGAAAAACAAAACCTAAATTAGTTTTACACTTGTCAGTGTTCTATGTCTACTTTTTACATGCATTTAGATCATTTAGAAGCCTTATTTTGGTTATTCTGCTTATCTGGTTCCTGGCATAACTTATACATTCTCCTTTATTAGTATTCATTAAGTATGGATAATACAAAAATACAGGAAATAAATAACCTCTTTCTGTGGATTGCAGCCCTCATTTTGTACATGAACCTTAGTGGATGTCACTTAGAAACAGTAAGATTTGAACCTGTTGGAAAAAATAATTGAGATGCAGACTTTTAAATCAATGGTAAACCTTGTATCTAGAAGACTGCCTTTTCATTGAACTTCAATTAAACAGCAGCAAAGCAATCAGCCTTTTACTGGTCGGTATTGCAAGTCATGATATTTGTAATGCAACATATGTTTTACACTATAATCCTTATAAAGCATGTTCAGTTTGTTGCTTCTAAGCCTTTCTAGATGTAGTTGAATCTCCCTTCCTAGGCAAATTGTTAATGATAAGTTAGCCAAATGATAATTTTCTTGTAGTATACAATTCTGTCTCCTTAAATAGGGGACTCTCAGATACTGAAAGGAGTTGAATACAAGGCAGATGTAACACTTCTGTCACAGAATTGTCTAGATAGATGCTCGTACTTACATTATTTTATCTACTTTAACTTGTATTTCAGTAACAACTGGAAGGCTGAACTATGACTGAAGCCTGTTGTACTCTTTAGTCTTTACCTATAGCTGTGTGTGAAGAGACTTTGTTGGCATAATTAAGTTGGGTGTGACTGTTTGCCAGCTGTAGTAAGCACAGAGGCCCTCAGTGATCACTTTGGCTGTTTTCAGTGCAAAGTCATGATTTGGTCAGTGAACTTCCCAGGGCAGACAGAATATGTGTCATCTTTTATAATGTAGTAGGCTTCTAATCATCTCCAAATGGTTGGAGGAAACTTCAGAGTTCCTAGTTAACCAACTAGTGCTGGCAGGGGCAGGGACTCAGCAGTCACAGGAGTATGGGCTGTTTCCCATCCTGACATGCATCTGAAGGCCCAAGTGTCACTAGCTGGAAATGGGGCTGTGGGCCTGATGGGTAGTTTTATTTTGTCCATTCTGTAGGTAAGAGGTGTCTGCTTCTTGACGTTCACCACACTGGACTGTGGATGAGCTCCATGGGAACTCCCACATTCTGGTTGTCTGCTCCTCATGACCTGGCTCCTGGTGTTGTCTAATGTAGGTTCTGGTTCTTAGTCTTGATACCTGTTCATTATCAGCCTGCATCCATCTTGTCTGCTTCCCTCCTGGCTCTGGACTTTCATCTGTCCTGTGAGGTCCTTGCCAGACTGACCTCTCTCAGCACTGGTTGGTTAATGAGGACTCGAAGTTTATTCTGTTTATTGAGACTCGGTGTTTCAACATTGGTTTTACAACCCATCATTTTCTCAGGTGTAACAAAAGCTAATGATAAGGCACAGCCTTGTGTTTGCTTTGGGTAAGATTTTAAGCTTTTCATTAGTCTGAGCCATTTAGGGTGCTACTATTCCCTCTGGGGGAAAAAAAAAACCCTAAAAGAATGCAAATGTTTCTTACCTAAACCATGTTCTGCAAAAGACTTAAATTCCAAATGCCTGTTTTGTTTAGCTGTTTCTTTGTGCGTGTGTGTGTATGTGTCCCTGTTTTCACACTTTTGGGTGCATTTCCTACTGTTTTTGTCATGATTACCAGATAGGTTGAGGCTTTTGTGCTTGAAACCCTGACCGTAATTGAACTGTAATGTAGCAAAATACAAGTTGTCTGTTAATGGCTTCAGAGTCAAATATATTATTCTGATGCAATTATCACAACAAACCCTTGTGCTATTATGTATTTTATATTTTAGTTGAGATGCTGTGTTTTTTCTGCTTTTGGAATAAACTGTTTTCTCTTTTTCCTGTTCAGTGCGTAGGCTTGGTGTTTTCTGCCATTGCTTTATATACTCAGAACTTGCTGGGTAGTAACACAAGAGGCTTCATGCTGGTGTTTTATCAGCTTAATGAAGATTAAGCAATGGAGATACAAATGCTTATTGTAATGCTGCTTCTCCACACAAACAGTGACCGACTTCCTGGCATCTTCAGTCTCTGCTTCTGCAGCATTTGTTCCTTCTACCAATTCTTGGTAAATATGATATTTGAGCTGGTACTTGTCTTACATGGATTTCAACTAGTTTTCTTGATTATTAAATAAATAATCAATTTGTACCTTAATTACGAGAATGGTAGCAAGTCTGTGAAAGGCAGAATTGTTCATGATACCTGTTGTGTTTTAACTTTTGCCTCTTCCTGTATGTTCCTGTTTTGTTCATAGTCACTGCATGGAGACTGGCAATGAAGTGCTAGGACCTGATCCAGAAAAAATGATAGAATGTGTTTTGCTTCCTGCAAATGTCCTTAATGATATTTATTGTCATTAAGACAATATGTGTCTGAAATTACTCTTACTTGTGAGGGATATTTTTAAAAGGTGAATTTAGGGCACAGGTATTTATGTTGCCCTTTGCTGAAGGTATGCAATAGGGAGAAATTATATTAATTATAAGATCTAAATCTTTGATTACCAGTTATTATAAAGGCCATGAAAATGGCAGACCAAAAATGGTTTTATATAGCAAAATGAACAAAGTATAGATATTCTGAGAATAGTACAGAATATTTAGTTTGTCTGCAAACAAAATGTTCTTGAATTCTAACTTTGAAGGAAAATGGTGAAGGAAAACATTCTTACTCCAGTAGGTTGGTTTGTTTTGTTTTTTTTTTTTTTTTCCTGTGGTTAAAGCTTTTCACTGAATTGTGACCTAATTCACAAATAGCTTTGACCCTGGAACTGTATTTTCTGTAAGTAAATGAGCTTTGATAAATATTGCACAGGTCTTTATGCAACATCCCGTACAAAGCTGTATGCAGGTAATATTGCTCTGGCTGGGTTCTTTTAACTTCTAAAATATGTGGATGATGTTGCTAGTTGTACAAAAACTGAGAGGTCATGTATTATATGGCTATTTTTGTCCAGGTAATATATTATGTGGGAGAGTACTATTTATATTGGATATAACTGAATTTAACTGAATTGAAAATTTTTAATATGCTTAAATAAAATATAAAAAAGTGTTCTGTTTTTCAGTGGAAAATACTTCAGGTGCCTGGATTGTAATCCTTTTTCTGCCTGAGGGAATTTGAAATCTGTGTCCCTTAGTGCTAGGGTACAGAACTCTTTCATTCTGTATGAATAATTAAGCAACCTCCGCTGTGGGGGCTGCAGGCTGGGGGTCCCACCTCCCACTAACCCATACTGAAGGACAGCCTTGTCATTAAGATCCTAACCAATGACAAAGCAATTCCTCTACCACCAGATGAAAAGACGAAGCAGCGCCTCCTTTAAACTTCTCTTACCTCTCTTGTCCCCTATGTTCCCCATATTTTCAACAAATTAGCACTGTCTGTACATTATTGTGGTGTGGAATTGAAATGGAAACTTCTTTGTCCTAGGGAGGCTTTGTCTCGGTGTTTCCCCACTGAGGAACTATTGTCTATTCTGTTTTTCTCCTCTTTCACACAAATGAAGAGCGAGGGGTGCAGGAAAAGGTTGCCACCAGTGTTGGGCATGGTTCTCCTTGCTGTGCCCAGCCCCCAGGTTTCGATGATGCCGTTCGTGATGAGGACACATCTATTCATTTTTCTGTTTGTAAACATTTCAGGCAACACTAAGGCTTCCTTTTCTGTCATCATAAATCTTTTTTTGGACTTAAATGACAAACAAGAGACAGATACCTGTGTTACTATCCAGTAAAGTGTCACTTTGGATCATGCACTAAATCCTTAACTCTGACTACTGATGAGGTGATACATGTAACTAGAAAGGCTGTCTTGTTTTCCCGATCTTATGTTATAGAAAAAGTTAAATATGGAGTATAATTAACAGCTTCTTAATATGCAGTCCTTTATGATGTATTTTATTTTGTAGTCTCTTGCAATGTATAATTCAGTATAGCATTCTGCTGCAGCACAGTGAAAACATGTACAACAGCATGTTTAATATACTTATTGTAGTCCACTACATTTTAAATACATGGAATTTTTTCTTTCCCTTTTGAAATACTTCCCTTTTTTTTAATATGCTTTGGGATGACAGAAACTGAAAACCTGATGAAGTTTTTACTACAGTGTTGCAACTGAAAACATTATAATTTGTGGTAATTATTGGAAAAGCTTTTGTTTGTTTATCTTCAAAATTATTTGAAATATTAACAAATTTCCAACCAGTCTTTCTTAAGACAAGATAGTGATATATTTTACTTGAGAATACTTGGTCAGTAGAGGGAACTAGGGTGACTGTTTTGTTATTTACACAAGTTTGCATCTTACATTCACACCAGAAGGTGAATAAAATATTTCATATTTCATGTAGTTTACTTGAAAACTTTCAATAGTCAGTCATCAATTCCTTTCCCCAAATGGAATTCAAAATCTATGATTGAATGACGCTCAAAACTTTGATGTTGCTTTGTGAAGATGGATGTTATTTGGAAATTAATGAACCCAGATACTAAAGGGAAGGAAGAATTTGAGGTAAAAATTGAAGGAAAAGCATCTGTGGAAAGTATGTTAAGATTTCAAAGTGCAACTCCTGTAGCAATGAAGTGAATTTGTAAAGCAAACAGAATTTGAGTGCAGTAAATTTACTAGTCACATCAAACTGAATGATAAGAAAATAAGAATGGAATAATACCAAGAATGCTATAATTTGAAAGTAAATCTTGCAGCTCAGTTCCTGTATATAGTGCTTGCTTTTTGTTATGAAGGGTTCCTATATAAATCCATTGGTAACACATCTATTTATGTCATTTGCTGAGCCTGACAAAGACTCTCTCATTGAAGTGTTTGCACATCATGAAAAAGAAATTATGGTTCTTTTACAGAGTCATAATTTTCCTGTAACTATTGGTAGAAGTCTGTAGTTGGAAGGTTTTCAAGCAGTTATGGTTCTTGGATTGTTTTTCTTTAAATGGGAAATCAGTAAGTGTGAAGGTGTTTCTAAAATCAGAAGTTTTCATGCAGTGTATCACCTCATGTTTTAGTCTTATGGTAAATAGCTTTTTTGAAAAATGAGCAGTTCAGGAAACTTTTGCCTTAGCAGCGATGATTTGAGGTCATGCATGCATATACTTGCAAAAGTCAATTTCAAGCATTCCCTAACTACTTGCCTACTTAGCTATGTTTTTAGTAGTTGATTTCCCATGAAAGAGTGAAATCATCTTGTCATTGAACAAAATCATAATTTACTGACTTTGTTCAAGTCTGTTGCAGAACAAAAGGTCTCTGTTCCTATTTTTATTACCGAAGAGCAATTTCAGCAGGGTGACTTTGCTGGCTAGAGTTGTCATGTAGGCAAACAATTGGAAGAGAGTTGTTGATTTCCTTTCTGCAGAAAAATCCATGGATACATCTTAAAGACGTGAAGTTTAAATATCAACTTCCACATTAGATTTCTTTGAATTTTTGTCAAGTCAAATTTTGTACTTTTTCAAAAAGTATGTTCAGTCCTAAAGAAATGAAGAGACAGTAATTGTACAAAATAGGGAAGACATTATTATGAGGGAAAAATAGGGACTTTAAGTTTTTTTTTCCCTGACATGATGGAAGCTTATCACAGTATCTCTTAAATAACACAATTTGTACAGAAGCTGTTGTTTTCATAATATGTTTGAGGATCAACTTTAATATAACCAGAAATTAAAATTTTTAGTAGTATTTTGGAGATGTGAACTTAGCCAGTGGGAGAAGTCATCTGTTTTCAGAAAACTGGATGTTAGAAGACAGTTGTATCTACATTAATGTTGAAGATTTTCATGCAATCATCAGAAAATTTGAAGCATGTTTAATCTTTGAATGGAAAAATGCATATAGGTAGATAAAGAGATAGCTGCCTGAGGTTATTGGAAAAGTGAATAGAGGTCACTATCTGAACTCAGTAATCTGCCAATAATGTGTATGAATATTGAGTTTGTGTTCAGTTTATTTTAAAAGTTGAAGATAAAAGATTACTTTATGTTATTTCAGGCAGGTGAATGCACTTCAAAAAAGCCATTAAAAGTATTCAGATGATTACTGAGATACTGCTATGTCTGGCAATTTGTAGTCTGGCAGAAGAGTAATGAGTTATTAATTTAAAAAAAAATTGCTATTAATGTATCTTGAATTATGTAAGCATGAACAGAAGTATACTGAAGTTCTTAAGTCGATTATTTTTTAAAGGCAGAAGTTTCAGCTATGGGAAGGGCAAATACTTAACTACTTACGTCATTATTATTATTATTATTTTTTCAAAATTAGTCTTAGAAATAGTTCTATAAAAATCCCAGGTATTTCTTATGCATTCACAAATTTTTTCCTTGGACCTCTATCAGGACAGTTGGCAGTTCTTTGGACATTGTAAACTTCAGAAGTATTTGCAGAAAACTGTGGAGAACACAAAGGGTTATGAAAGGTCAAGTGTCCTCTTCAGTAGCTGTAAGCATCAAAGGAGATTTTACAGTAGCTGTAAACCCTTCACGGTTCCTTCTGACCGCTGTAAAAAATATCTGGATAACATATCCAACATGAATTACATTTATTGGCAGGTATTTCTTTGGCAACAGTTGGTTTGCAATGTGTAGTGTGAGTCCTGTCAGTCTCCTTTGTGGAAACTTCTTTGGTCATTTTTAAATCTGCTCAAAAGTTTCTGCTGTCGACTCTTTAATACCATTGTGTTGCCAACAGATTGAATATGCAGGGAGCGTGCAATCTGTGACACAGATCTGAAAACAGGAGTGCTTTGGGACATTGGGCTTAAGTGTAGTGTTAAATGGTCTGGTTTTTATATTTATATGTAGACAAGCATCTTCCCATGTTCATTTTGGTATATGTTAAATGTTGTACTTTGCTTAATCTCACATAGCACCTTGAGCTATGTGCTTTGTCAAGGACTTAAAAAAGATGGAATTACTCCTTGCCTTATATCGAGAGCTATATTTGAAAAGCTTTGAGAGTATGAGAGTATCCCAGCTCCTACTGATATCAACTGGAACTATGAAAACCAAAACTCAGGCTTAAATCTGACTTATTTTACAAATTTTAAATTCCCATTGTAACCAGGTTCAGGGTTAATTTGAGTAGTCAAGGGGGGAGAACTGCCTTACCAGACAAACCTTCAAGCTCAATAAAAACATTGGTATCTGAAAAAAAATTCATTTGTGAAAGCAAAAGCTGTTGCCTCAGTTTAAGATTATTCCATGAAATGTACAGAAGATAAACTTTGATCTATTACCAGCAAACTCTGTTGGTAGAAGTCTTGAAATAGTTAATACATTTGCAGTTTTTAATTCCTTTGGGTCTTCTTTTGTTTTAGTTAAGTTGGATTTTCTAACCACCATTTCACTGATGTTTTATTAAATTTTGTGTAATAGAAATTCAACTGCAAAGTTTCTGCCCTGCCCTTCCTTTCTTACATGTTTCTTCATTGTTTTATTTCTTGGTTTTCCTCCTTTACAGAGTTTGCCTTTTATTAAGGAACCTCTAGCTCTGCCAGTCAGTAACCAAGTGTCTTGCAGCATTGCTGTGTGTCTTGGGGCAATGGGACAGCTAAAAGCAGCCCAGGCATAGTCTGAGGGCTGCGTCCATTTGCCAGGTCTTGAAGTCACTGGTAAGACTGTGTGCTATGTCCAGCAATGAATTTGAGTGAGCCAGCACCAAAGATTACCAAATGTCTTTATACTTTTTTGGTAGTTTCATTACTCTTTTGTGTATTGTCTTGTGTTAAGAAAAATGGTTCAGATTTTAATAGGAGCTTTAGCCCAGTTCAGCTAATGTTTTTCCTTCTGAAGATTGGCATGGGAAGGGGGAAGGTTCTTGAAATGCTTTCCAGCTGAAAGTTGTGCTGTTGAAATGTGAAGTTAGGTTTTAATTTTAAACTTAAATGTTTCAGTTGTGTCTTCTTTTAATAAAGGTCTTCAGAAAGATTTACCAGTGGTAGTTGGCATGAGACAACAAAAGCGGACCCACTCGGCTCTGAACCACAGTTAACTGCTTAGGACTAGAGAATGGCAGGATCTTGTTGACATCATTGACCTCCTGAGCTGATCTATTTCTTGGTAGTTAATAAGATACTTTGTTTAGTTTCCTGTCAGTGCAGTTCCATTGCCTGAGGCTTCATTTGCCTTGCTGCTCAATGTTGAGAGCAGCTGCAGCCCAGCCCACAGCTTTCTTGCTGGACTTTTTGTAATCACTATGAGTCTGTAGGACAGGAAAGGGATTGCAAAAACCTCAGTATACCTGAGCTGGTGAGAACAGGTAAATGTTGACCTCCTGAGCTGATCTATTTCATGGTAGTTAATAAGATACTTTCTGTTTAGTTTCCTGTCAGTGCAGTTCCATTGCCTGAGGCTTCATTTGCCTGGCTGCTCAATGTTGAGAGCAGCTGCAGCCCAGCCCACAGCTTTCTTGCTGGACTTTTTGTAATCACTATGAGTCTGTAGGACAGGAAAGGGATTGCAAAAACCTCAGTATAACATGTTGGCTGAGAACAGGTAAATTTGTACCTGGGAAGGAAACTCATTTGCCTGATTTCACTTCCTTATTTCCTGTATTCTCATTTTGCTTGCATCCAGTATTCAGATTGAAAGAAGAGAGGCTTGTCCCTTTCTTCATACGTTGCCTTTCCTAAACCCCTTTTAAATCCTGCTGATTCTCTACAGCATATTTCTGTGTCCCTGTGATTTCTGTTCCTACCTATTTCTGTGTTCTTTGCTTAGATTCTCAGTCTTAGTCTTCCAAAATGCCTTGGTTTCTCCAAAACACCTATATTTTAATCTAAAAATCTCACTTGAATGTTTTTCAGTCTTCCTCTTTCTCTTACACCTACTATGTGTCTGTGGAGACCATTAAATGATTCCCTCGGGTGTTTGTAGAGCTCATATTTCTTGCTCACCTTTCTTTGCTTCAAGGAAGATTATGAAACTGGTAGGAATTTGGCTCCTAAGTTCCTGTGTATTTCAGAATCATGTCTGTGACACCCCCTCTTGCAAGCCAGATGAGGAGCTGCCCTTGTCTCTGATGCCACAAACTAGATTCTGAGAAACATAACATGTTGGCACTGCTGATATAAAGTATAATGTTAGGTGAAGAGAATGTGCTTTTATAACTTGAAAACTATATTTCACAGAAGATGATGTTTGGTCTGAGATTCATCACATGTGGTTTCAGACTGGTGTCATGTTTCTTTTAAAGTTTCACAAAAACTTGTTAATCATTCTTTTCTCTAAAAAGTTGTATGAATGTATGGGAAGAGCTAGACAAGACGCACCTGAAGTTTTTATGCTCAGGTAATTTAAAAACAGATTTGTTTGAAAAGATTAAAAGTTTTATGGCTTCAACAGAGAAAGATTGGATCATTGTATCACCACCTTGTATACTGTGAAAACAGTATCTTTCAGTAATGGCTAATATATTGCTGGCATAATACAAAGGCAACATGCATAGCTTTCCAATTTGATTAACACATAGAAGCCTTATTCTAGTATATTTTGTCATTATTTAAAAAAAAATAGATTATTTGAACAATTACAGTACCTTCTAGATTTCCCATAATTCTTCAATTTCTGAAGAGACAGCTCTGAGCTCAGTCATAGAAATATATCAGGCTGATTGTATACTGAATAATTACTCTGCCTACTTGAGTATGATGCTGCTTTGAGCTATCTTTCTGTTTTATGTCTCTATATTGGATTGAACTTAATGCGTAGTTGGTCAAGCCAAATAAATGGATTTGTGAAAGGCATACAATTAATTGTTTACCACAGCAGTGTTGATGTGGAACATAGCCTTTGTGTCGTGCCGCATGTTGGTGCCAGCTGATGGATCAGAAGAATAAATATCAAACCATTGTGTAGGTATCAGAATACAAACCAGTAGCTGTGATGAATGTGTTTTCTGGCATCTGCTGATTATTTTAGCTTGTAGTAGTGGATTTGATTGGCTTCTAGTTCACAACAGTAGTTAACTTCATAAAAAGAAAGGTCTTGTATAAGACAGTGCAAGTTCTGAAGACTGACAAAAACGTAATTTCTAAAAAAACCTCACAAATATTTTCCAAATCGCAGTTAAGCCTCATGGGCAGATGTTGAACTTTTGCTGCTGTCCCTGTGGGGGTAATGTGATGAGTGTGATTATAACCTGCACTCCTTAGAAACCTCTGTTACCTCAGCCATTGAAATCCACCAACAGCCCTGAGATTGTGAAGGTGCTTACTGTAATAAATACAGTAAAATAAGCAAAGCTTTAACTTCTTTATTTCAGTAGCATTTTTCCAAATGCTTGTGTCAATTAAAACTGAATTACAATTCAAACCTTTAAGTTAATTATTAATCATAAGTAATGTGACTAGTACCGATATTAGTGGTAGTTATATAGCCTTATATTATGGGCTTTTTGCTTATTTCTCTAAGCACAAACCTGAGTTCAGATTTCAACTTGTCATGGATATTTGTGCTTACAACCCATAACTACGCTGTAGGAGTGAGTGTGGGCAAAAGCTGTAGGCTTCTGTAATTGTGTAGAGAACGGTAGGTGTGATCATTGGGACCAATTTGGGATCCTGCATTGTCAAGGTCGGTTAAGGCTTTTGGCGTGTGCAATGCCCTTTTCCCTTGGGAATGAACGTAGAGGTATTTTGTGACATCAGGGGACTCTGAACTCAGTTTCCCATTCTGTAAAGTTTTAAGTGCACCTGCTTGCCTGTTCTGCTATTGGCTAATATAAGAAATGGATGAGTTATATGTTTGTGCTGAATTATCAGCCGTAAATTTAGTAACACTGAATGGCACGGTTGATGCTGTTAAAATTAGCAGTGGAATACAAAGTTAACGTTAAAGGCTGTGATAAGATCATGGCTATTCCAATCTTGCACTACTGTCACTCCCCAATGTATTTGCAGGCCAAAGTTACCATTTTGTTTTACGTTTTATGTTACATTTGCAAGGTGTGTGCAGTAATTAAGCTGAAACCTTTAGCTCAGCATCCTTTATAGAGTGCCACTTACCATGGGACAAACACATGATGACGCTACTGCTAGTTGGCATTGATGGCGATTCTGCTCGTCTGCTGATTTCCTTTCAGAAAGGTGTCGCATTACTTCATAGAGACCAGTATATTATTATTGTTGATCACTACTCAATTGTGTTGAATTTTTTAAAAAATCTGGTACACAGATAAATATTCTTATCGCTCAAATAGTATTCCATTCTAATTATTTTCTTGAGTATAAATATTAGAAATCATGCTTTATGCAATAAGGGAGCAGAAAACCTAGTGTGTTAGATGTGAACCTTAACATGGCACAATGATACCTGCAAAGTGGAGATCTTGGACACTGTTAGTTTATTCAGTAAAATGCTTCATTTGCATTTGAGTTACCTCAAGAGACTTCTGAGCTATCTGAAGAGACCATTACACGGATAAGCAATCCAGGGCACTTGTTAACATGCTGATATGAAAGGTGGAGAATATGGTGGAAAGGGAAGATCAAGGTCTATGTAAAACCCCGTAAGCATTACTCTATAAGCTGCTTCAGTTTTTTTTCTAGTTGAGGCAAACAAACAAAAATCCCCCGCTTGTATCTGGACATCTTTTATTGCAGTATTAGCCTTACCTTCCAGCTCTGGGGAAATAAATACAACTCCATGCTGAAGGTGGAATACTAACCCACGCATTAAGGCAAATATGACCATTTTTCCTGAACCTGTACACTGTAGAACAATATCTACGTGTGTCTGAGAAAGCTAAGGAGAACTTTAGGACATGATTCAAGGGCAGGAAATATGAATGACTTCCCCAGTTTTCCAATTCACTGTAAAGGTAGGGCTGGACATGGACGTACATGTTGCAGCCAAGCTGTTTATTTGTGTTTGATCATTGGTTTCTTGTATAATGGGAAATGCACTAGAAATTTCCTTTATTCCTTTTTCTTTTGAAACTTTCTGTTCTCCATTCATATAAGCAGATGGCAACAGTTCTAGATCAAAGTTTTTTTCAACTGTGTAATAATTCTTTCTCTTGAGGTATGAGAAGAAAATTGATATAAAGTTAAATTCTTTATCTTTCTGTGCGCAAAGAATGTTCATTTAATCAGGTATTTAAAAATGCTATGGTATAGTATAAGGTTTATATTGATTTAGGTCTGTATTAAGAACCCTGTCACATGTTCTTGAACAAATTTCAGTGCCTGACATTTGATTTCAGTGGGAGCTAAACAAGTAAGGCACTGACATCCAAGTCCTGTTAAACATCTGACTTCTGCTGATGCTGCTCTGGTTGATTCTGCCATTAACAGTACCTTTCCTTTATCTGGATTTGTCTGTAAAAACATAAAGATAGAAGAAGAGAGATTTGAAAAATGCTAAAATGCAAAAGGTAATAATGAGGAGAGCTAATTTGAGATGTTAACCACTCATATTCTGGGAAACCTCATTTTTTGCCTTTTTGCAAAAGTGTGATCTTTTATTTGGATAACGTGTCAAAGGAATTTGGGATTGTATTTTTTTGATTGTTGTTTTTCTTGAAACAGAACAATAAGCATACTTTTACAATATGTAACTTTCTCCTTAAAGAACTGGGAAAATACATTTATATTTATTACAAGATGATAGTGCATTTTGACCTTTCCTGGAGTATTAATTCTCCAGGAGAAAGCATCATATTTATTTTGATGAAGAAAATTTCTTCAAAATATGTAGGACATAGAAATACTCTTTATTGTTATTACTATATACTGACTTTTTGCATGTTTATATTTACCTGCAAGGACATATTTTTGAATATCCAGAGATACTGTTGGCAGTGAGTAAGTTAGGAGGAGTTTGTTCATCTATCTGTAGCTGAAGAACTTCTAGAAGTAACAAGAGGGTTTTTTTTATGCTATTCCAGGAGAGAACACAGTCCATATGGTCTTTAAAAGGCTTGACTAACTCAAAGGACTCATGATTGATTTTTCTATGGAGAGTTTGGAAACAGCTTAGATTTATTGATCCATGGCTGAAACCTTCACTACTCAAATAGGAAAACTATTGTGTTTTTGTTATTCTAGGATTAAGGTCTCATTATTTTCTGAGTTCAAAAACCTTAACCAAACCACACCCACATGAATGTGATTCATTTGCTTGTTGCATGCTACTAGTGGTTTTCATGTTACCAGAAAGACCTTTTTCTTGACTGGGAAACACAGAAATATCATAGAGTTTCAAGAAGGAAAATTAACTAGAAGGAACCTCTTTCTCGCCAAAGCCAACATCAAAATCTTGAAGAAACTTCTAATGGGGAAAGGATTTAGAGTGTTATGTTTCATTTTTATTTGCTTACTGAATTGGGTATTTAGAGAAGGAGCAATTTACTCTGTAGGAGTTTTCTTTGAACATCTCAGTTCCACCTTGGGGTCTGAATTCCAGCTACAATTTCTAACTGCAGTTTTACTTTTCCTGTAACTGGCTATTTCTCCTTTGCTCAAAACTGTTAGAGTTTGGTTAATTTGTGAATTGTTGCTGAGGTGGATGTTTGGCTTGAGATATATTAATCAAACTACATGGCAGAAAAGTTTTCCCTGTTCCTTCCTCCCTGCTGATTTTGCATAAAGTGTTTAAAATCTGATTAAACTCCTCTGAGGCTGCAGGAATTCCTGGAGACTTCCTCTGCAAAAGGAGATCCAAGGCAAGCCTACATCTTTTCTATCAGGCTGCTTAGTCCAACTTTTAAGAGGTGGTTGGGCATCTGAATAAAGTATAAGAATCTACTGGAGACTGCAGGATAAAGATAAGAGGGGACTGGTATAGAAAGAGGTATTTAGAGTTAATCTGTACTGGCTTTACCAGCAACATCTACTGACTGTAGACGCAGTTCACTCTTACCAAAAGATACTTTTTCCACCTTGCTCAAATAACTAAGTTACTTGTCTAAATACACCATTAAAAAATGGCTGTCTGGACTGAAAAGCAGGGGGACTTTGGGGTGTTCCTCTTCTTTTCCAACTTCTTTGAGTCCAGATGCTTGGTTTCCTTCACTTATAACTTGGAGAGGAGAGGAAGGAAGGGCCAGATAATTGTACTCTGGTCTCAGCCTGATAGGGAATTAAGGACATGGTGATTGTATGCACAGTATAGTCATAGTCAGTATTTGCCCCCAGGACTTTTACTGGCATATAAATATTTCAGTTGTTTCACACTGATGTTATGCCAAAACTTTCACCAGTATACTAAACATAGTTTTAAGTCCTGAGCGTGAAGGTGGATAAGTAATGCTTTATGGGTAGATGAAAAAAGAGCAAGACTGGAAAAATATAATTGAACCAATGACTAAATAATCTAACATTGCCATATGCTATTTAACAAGCAAACAAAAAATCCTTTCACCAGGAAGAAATCCCTAAAAAACATGATAAATGAGCATTTTTTTCACAGTTTGTTACTAAGCCAGGGCCAAGCAGTAGTGTCCATATAGTAATAAGAGGTGGTAACAAAGAGCAACTATCAAATTACACATTTTCCTAACGAATTGCAGGATCTAAAATAGTGTTGGGTTTTTTTTGAAAAAAACCTGAACAACCAACCAAACATGCGGAAAAGCTTCCATATAAGCACACCTGTCTTACTGTAGTTTCAGTACTACCTCCTTTAAACAGTCTGTGATTGTGAGCTTATTACCAAAAAGTCATGAGCCTAATTTAAAAATCAGGAATTTTTAGTTGGATGGCTTTCAGCTGTCTTCCATTGCTATTGTTGCCATGTGACTTTCCTAGTGTGCTATTTCCACGTGCTTACTTATGTAGGCAGAAACTTTAGTGAAGCCATGAACAGCTTTGCTAAGTATAGGAAACTGAGGGTGTAGGTCAGAAAATGTCTATTTGAATAATAAAATAAAAACATGCCCAAGATGTACACTTTCTTGCGTGAGTGTATTTTATTCTGTCATGGTACCTCTACAGTGAAGGAAAAAAAAGACAAAGCATTGTTCATTCAGGTCATTCATTTACAAATATCTTGAGAGGTTTCCCTGAACAGATTGCATGAATGCTGCTAATCTTCTAGGGCTTCATTTTATCCTGGAGACTCTCTTAGAGAGTCAGATGTAATTCTTTGATTTCTCTTCTTTGCTTAAGTGTTCCAGTCATTGTAGTTTGAGTTTTTGCCAAAGTGGATGAAAGGTTTATATTTTTTAAGATGTGCTGTGCAGCTGCTTAAGGTGTGACTGACTCAACAAACAAAAAACCAAACCAAACAAAACAAAAAAAGAAAGAAACAAAAACCACAAGAAAAGGAAAACCTACAGTAAGAGCTAGATTTCAAATCTTTTAGTCTTGCAAATAAGAAGGAAGAGTTGTTCGCAGCTGAGCACTGAATTCTCTGTAGCAAGCAAGCAGATCCGGACTACTTTGTAAGTACGATCACAGGAAAAAAAAACCCTGCAGCCCTCCGTTCTGCTTCCCTTTACACGTTAATTCCTTGCTCCCTGCCATGTCTTTCCGTGATGAGTTTTCATGCTTAATCTGAATACAAAGACAACATTTCTTTAGAAAACTATAAACTGAATATTCTTTCTGGTTCTCAGCTACTGGAACATTTAACATTTTTCAGTTTAAACAGGTACTTTGCTGTTCATTTCTTAACTCGCATGATTTGTGCTTAACAGGCCAGACTTTTCATAACCTCAGTTTTGTCAGTGAAAGTGCATCTGTCTTGTTGGATAATGCTTTCATTTTAAGATTTAAAAGCTTTTGTATATTTCAACACATTATTTTCATGGCACTGCGTCCGATCCTTCCTCCTTTTAATTGTTTTTATCATAGTTGTCACTGGCAACAGAAACCATGGTCTTTAATCAATCCTTCCAACACTGCTGTGTGGTAAGTAGCTGGAATGGACATATGATTTAGAAATTAGTAACTCAAGCAAAAGTGGTAAACGAACTGATCTCTAAATCTTTATTGTCAAATGTACAAGTTTTAATTGAGGGGGGATGAGCAGGAGCACATAAAATGTGAATTACTATGAAAGTTCAATCTGAACTTGAAACTGAACTCAGTAGTTTTTAATATTCCAAAAATATTTATTTCCGTGTCCTTCTATATATTTTTTTTTTCCTGTGCTATAAAGCTTGCTGAGCTTTGGGACAGCAGAGAGGCAGTGTAAGTACCCAGAAACTGGAAAATATAAAAATGAAAATTAGTTCAGCATTTAGGATAGTGTTGAAGTACAAACCCTAAAGTGTTCAGCAAACAGAATAGGAGTGCAGTTTCTGCACTGAGAGTTACATTTGAATGGCCAGAATTTAAAAAGAAAAAGGTGCAAAAACCCCTCCATACCTCACCTGATGCCTTATTTAATGAATGATTTAAATTTTCTCCTGATAAGACAGTTTCTAAACCTAAAGTTTCCTACTGTAGTATGAGTTTCACAAGTATCACAGAGATGCTGTGAAAAGAATATGCTAAGAGAGGAAATAACTTGTCTTCATTTTACGGAGAATACGCTGAGGTACAGAGAGATTTAAAGCTAAAATTGTCCCATATGCTCTAATTTTATATGCTCTTTTAAATGCCCAGAGTACTTGGAATGATTTAATTTTTTATTATGAAGATAGACTTCCCAGTGTCTTCAGATGTACCTTTTTGCATGATAAGAATTTCTGTAAGTCTGAATCTCAGCAGAAGAATGAACAGAATATTCAGTGATCAGCTGTGAAGAGTTTAGTTTGCTTAGGACTGAGGAGGTAAAGATCAAACCAGTCAGGTGTCCCAGGAAGGCATTGAACTGCCTTAACCATATGATCATCCTTCTGTCTTCGGCAAAAGTACAGACCTTTCCAGGTCCTGTAACCAAGGGTGCAGGCATCCCACAGACAGAAGTGGGTGACTCCCAGGAGAGGAATCTTTCAACCTTGTGCATGGAAGAAGTCAGGCTTCATCTGGAATGAGGGGGAGGTACAGAAAAACAGAATGATATCGCATCAGAGTTATATGCCAAGAGTGGGGAGAGTAGAAGTTGCAGGAGATTGAAGCAGAGATGCAGCATGGAAATAGATTGTTTGGCAATCTTTTATATGGAAGTGAAAAGAGGTGTTTCAGCTAGCAAAGTGTAGCAGCCGCCTTGCTGTTTTATCCTGTCTTTCTAATCTTAGCTCTCAGAAGAAGCCGAGCATTTTTGGTTTTGTACTACGTAAACGTGAAGTGCCTTGTCAAAGGTCGTGAGGTGAACCCAAGTGTCCTGAGTTTTAGTCCGGAGTTCTGTCCGATGGATCACAGTTGGAAACCACATACAGAAGATTTGTTGCCTATCTGCTAAACAGTATTTGGGCTGGTTTCTAAACTCTGACAAAGCTTAGTTGTAAAAGCCTTACTGCAGCCCAGTAATGGCTGTGCTGTTATTCCAGGCTTAATTATCAATTTGATATAATGCTAGTAAATGACTGTAAACTTTTAAAAAATTAGAGGTTTTGCTGCATAATACACTCTCCTTTCTCTGTGAGGTTATTAAGAGCAAATTATAAAACAGACACTTATTTGGTGTACATGGACAGTTCCAGATCACAATTAATACACTCTCAGATGCTTCTTGAGTAACAATCAAGTTGAGAGCCTGAAATCATTAAGGAGGCGTATTCTGTTCAAAACTCAGATGAAGAAATAGATTAGCACTGTCAGTTGCTCGATTAGTGCTCTCCTTTGTTTGGCTTTGAACACTGAAATGCAATAAATGAGGTGATGCAAAGAGAATAGTGCATTGTAGTTGCTGTCTTTGCGGTGTCCAACTTTATGCAGTCATACGGCGATGCTCTGATAGCCAAGGAATTCTGCAGTGCAATTCAAATGTTACAAATTGGTATGAGTTCATTGTTTCTTCTTATTGCCAGACCTTTCAAAATTAATGCTAAAATGTTTTGGCATGAATTTCCACAGTAATTGGTGTATTGTGTTTCTGTTAAAGTGCAGTTTAGTAAAGTATTCCTCTAAAGAAAACACCTTCAGTCTGTTCTGATGTGCACGTGAATTTATTCAAGCGCACATTAGGAAAAAAAAAACCTGTCAGCCAGCTCTGAGTGTCATGCTATGGTTTGAGTTTGCAGTATATTTGTCTGGAAAAAAGTCCTGCTTCATTTTGCAATTTCACTGTACTTAATTCTACATGTAGCACCTCTATAAACAGCCTTTAAAATAATGCCTGAACTCTCCTTTACAAAGTCATTGAGAGCACAATCTTGACCTCCCTGGCAGCTTGTTCGTCCAAATGAAGTAACAGTAACAAGCACAGCCCATCCTCTCAAACTGGTTCATCTGGCAGGCTCGGAGGGCAGTTCCAGCCAACTGAGATTCCCAACTTTCCTCTGACGGGAAAATGAAAGAACGTGGCTGCTTGGAGTCATTTATTTTACACCTTTTACACCGGATCCATTTGATTTAATTGCTGTCAGTACTGATGCAACCAAGAATTTTACTGTTGCCCAGCTTCGAACCAAGGGATTGCAATGTCTGATGTGCCCTGCTACAAGGTTGTGCAGTGAAGGTGTTTCCAGAAGCCTTCCTGCTAGACTTTATTCTTGGAGAATAGCCTGAAATATTTTACATTAGCAGTGCTTGTTGGAGTCTTCAGCCCAGATCTATTCCAGAGAAGAGGCTAATGGAACCAGGTTTCTGCTCTGGCTGTCTGAGGGAAGCAGTACCTGCCAGCCTGGGTAGCTGGGGTGCCTGCGAAGTCTGCTGCAGGTCTGTTCTGATACATCCATCTCTGCTGGATGGCAGCCGGGCGTCTCTGCCCTTCCTGGAGCAGCGACTGCTTCTGCTGAGCTGCCACCTGGTCCACTCCTGTTGCGGTTGCTCCCTCCTGAGGTGTGGAGAGGCTTGATGTTTCATCCCTTTCCAAGCTCTGCTACCTTGTTTTTTCATACAATGAGATTTTTATACTGTATGTAAGCAAGTATTTGCCCGCATAAAATGGATAGTTAAAAATGATTTGCTTTTTTTTTCCTGTTCCTCGATAAATAATTCAAAGCAACAGAAATATTGGTGTCAATTTTCTCTTCAAGTCTAGGTCTTCCTAACATGCAGGAACTCAATCCATAAATTTTTTGAGCTCGTTGGCTGGAAACACTAGACGTAGTCTTGATGCCACAGTGAAAGTGTCTTCATTCCTGTGTAAGACTCAGATGCATGACACGATCTTATTTCAGCAGAAAAGTGTTACTTGAAAGTGTAAGGATTTATGATCTTTTACAATTATATTTTCACTAGCACTTTACTCAGCAAGATCTTTTGATTTGGGGGAGGGGATGGGGACCATTCTTATCTTCCCGATATTCTGCAGCCCTTAACATTGCTCCTAAATCTGCAAAGCTAATAGAAGATTTATGCTATATTGGGACATATAGGATACTTTTAACTCCAGTCCCGGTTGTTCTAGCCTGGATCTCTTGTCTTCTCGGCAGGAACATTACTTGCATACTGGTTTAGTGTAAGAGTGTAATAGATTGGTTCCTTCTGGCTTTTTTTTCTTTTTTTTTTTTTTTTACTTACTTGGTTTCTTGTATCTGCTCTTGTTTAGCTTGATATTTGTCCCTCTCTTCTCACTTTTTAATAGTAAGAAAGGCTGTTTGTAAAGGGAAATCCATAACATGCAGAAACAATTGCCTGCAATTTGTAATTTAAGCAGAATTTGTTCCATTCCTCTATGTCATCTATGAATGGGTCTAACTTGCTCCATAAAACCATTGTGTATGTGTAATTGAAATGTAACTCGATCAGAAGAGCACTATTAAGTTTTGCATTCCACTTAAGTTTTGGAAAGAGATCACAGCAGTAGTAAAATTGTAGTTTCAAAAGCTAAATGGAATAGTTATTAATCCATTTTGTGTATTTCAGTTTAGAGACAAAGTAAACATCCATAGTTACAGTTCTGCTTTCATTAACTGTCACACGAGTTCTCTTTCATGTTAACCAAATATAATCATTTTCTTCCCTACTTGATATAGCTCCTTGCAAGTCTTCTGTATTTTGGGGCAGGGATTGTTTCTTACCACTCAAATTTACAGCTTTTTAAAAGAATTTGTCTGCAACAGATGCTACATTATTGGTTCTTCAGGTAGTACGATAAATTGAATTTTGTGACTAAAATAGTCAGATATCTATTTTTAAAATTCATGCTGTTTTCCAGACACTTTTAGTTTAGTTTATTCTGAATGGTCTTTTAATCAAACCTAAACACTTATCTTTCCGCCCCCAATGTGCACACTCGTCTCTTAGCAGGGCAGATTAAAAAATTGAAGTGTTCGTAGCATAATGTGAAATCCTTTTGCTATTTTCATTCTTGTCATTAATATATTGTGGTTTCATTCCTCCTTGAACAAACTTTTACTTTTCCAGAAGTACTTATACTATTTGTATAATGACAAGAGGGCCATTCAGTTAGAAAATGTGATCTTTCCGATTGTGGTTTCAACAAAAGAATGAATTTTACCGGCCACCCAAATGTCAGACTCCTGTTGTAGGTTCTCTGTATTTCACTTATCAAGCAGTATTGGAAGGGTACAGCATTCAGCTCCACGGTTTTTAGTCTCAGAACAATTTGTGTATGTGCACGCAGTAGTTAAGTCTTTGAGAGCAATGGCAGAGCATATTGAACACCATAATCACTTAAGCTTCAGTAGCAGCTGTATTTTAGAGGGGGGAAAAAAGATGTCATACTTCATTCAGAATGGTGTTGAGAACTTATTTTTACAACAGTTGATTAAGAATTCCATCTTAGATTAACACACTGCAGTCGTAACTCAAATTTCAGGTCCTTAATATGCTGCTGCCCATGAGTAAGACCTAAAATACTGTATTGGGTTTGTGTGGCAAGGTTTTGGTAGTGGGGGGGGCTACAGAAGTGGTTTCTGTGAGAAGCTGCTGGAAGCTTCCCCCATGTCCGACAGAGCCAACACCAACCGGCTCCAAGATGGGCCCTCAACCTACTGGCCAGCTCTTCCTAATGCACCCCAAGATTAATTTCCCCAAATAGAGTCTGTTTTGCCCATGATGATAATGGGTGAGTGATCCCCCTGTCCTTATCTTGACCCATGAGCCTTTCAATATATTTCCTCTCTCCTGCCTAGCTGAGGAGGGGAGTGATAGAGTGGCTTTGGTGGGCATCTGGCATCCAGCCAGGGTCAACCAGCCACAAATATGGAGGCGCTTACCGTTCTTAGAAGCTGCTGATTTTATTCCTCTACATATTTCTAACAAGAAATTATCTTGAATTTATTCTGAGCATTCCTGTGTAATTCAGTGTTCTTTATTTCTGAATTACAAGAGTAAACACCAGTAAATTTAAAAGTGAAATGAAGCACATACTTTTGAAAATAGACGGAGTACTAGTATTTTTTAGCAAAAGATCACAGTACAGAAGTGCAGCATTGTGATGAAAATGTAAATCTACCAATTCCAGTTTTATCTCAAATGAATATTTACTTCACATTTCAGATGCCCAACTTTCTGATTGACTGACTGAAGTGAATGATGTATGCAGCATATTGATGTTCACTATGTTTTAAAAAAGTGAGATTAGTTCTGTCACATGGCTGATGTTTAATTAAAACACTAGAAACTAGTATTTTAGAAATTGCAAAATAAAGTTCTTAAAGATCTCCACAAGTACGAAACTACATGATATAGATATTGAATCAAAGACGGCTTAGAAAAGTTTCAATGGCATATTTTGTACATAAGACAGTGTTAAATGGTGAACATTTTGCCATGGGAAAGTCGAGTAATTTCCTGTGTGTTTTGTTTTTTTAGTTTAAATTCCGTAAACTCTGCACCAATTGCCCTGTTCATCGATTTATTGGACTTCATTGTTGCTATCATTAACAAAAGACTTTGTTTTCTACACAGGCATTAGCAAGCTTACTTTTTGTACAAAAAATTAACCCTTTTGTTCTTTGTCGCTTTTAGATTCCTCTTTTCTCAGTCATTCCTTCCCCACAGCTTTTAGATGCCATATTGAAATTAATGTACATATTGTCTTTGCAAACGCAATGAGACAGAAATATGATGGAACTCCACCCTCCTTCCCTTTTTTTTTTTAATATCACACCTGACCTAGCAGTACCTTACTATTGAAAAGTCCTATTTGTAGCAACCATTTTATGCATATTGTTGAAGAGGCCAGGTAGCTACTTTTCAGCACATTGTGGAAGAAGCTGTCTTAATCAGTTTTCAGGACACTGCTTCTACAGCATTCCTCATCAGCTATCTTAGTTTTGCACTGTTAAGTGGAGGGTTTTTTTGTGTTTTCTTGAATGTTGATGGTGTTTCTTTTCCCCTCCTTTTCTGCCAGAGGCAGTGGGGCCACTGAACAACACTTCTCTCTGGATGAAAACAGATCTGTGTGGAAAGTCCTTCATGAAGTATTGCTTCTGGCTATGTTTTTGTGTCCTGCCAGGAGCCTGATTGCTGCTCCTCAGAAGACCTAAATTTGACCCTTGCTTCCTGAATATCTGATTAAAGTGGGTAGCGTGTCAGTGTTTTGAATTTTCTGAAGTGTTTCTGATGTTGATTGGAACTGGGACCTTCAGCTTGTCTCTTCATTTTTGGAGCCTGTCTAGTTTATTATTTTTTTTTTTAAGTGCCTTCTGTTACCTTACTTGCTCACTTTCAGAGGCAGAAGCATCCAATTAAGTCTGCCAGAGAGATATGCTGAACTCGCCTCTCCTCCCCCATGCTGTGCTCTCATCTGGAGTGCAAGAGAAAAGAGCAGAAAGAACTGAGCAGTCTGGGGAGTCCTCATAGCTGGCAAGTAGCAAACACAGTTTCTCTCTTCTTCTTTCACATTTAGTGTAGGCAACGAGTTGGGGGTTCTGCTAAGGCCTGCCATGACCTGGGAGAGGAGTGAAGAGTATGTGGAGAAGTGAGGCTGAGGTTCAATCAGAACTGACGGGTTGAAGTCTGGGGTCAAAAGCCTCAGAGAAGTTTGGGGTAGGCACCAGGCAGGTGGGCAAACTGGAGTTTAGAAAGGACTTATAGCATGGTTATATCAGAAGGCATTTACATTACTTATATGTGGAAAAAAGGCCTGATTTGGAGGCTGGGCTGATAGTATTTTGACAGTATTAGCAGTACTGAAATGGTGTCAGGTAGACACTGTTCTGTCTGTTTGACCTCTACAGTACCTCTCTGTTTAGTCTTCTGTGTCTCAGCCCTTGGGATTGCTTTTCTTTAGAGGTACCATTGCCATGGGCCAAGTAGCAACAGCGAGATACCTCAGTGTTTTACAAATTCTGCTTGTGTTCCCCGCTTCAGTACATGGAAATTTTCACAGACATCAGGGAAGTTGTTATCCAAGAGTAATGTGATGCTACCTCTGTGTTTTCTCCCTCTCCTTAAAAAAGTTTGAATTTACTGATCTTACTCTTCAGCACCATTCTCTGGTCCCAGATCAGCGTTTGAAAAGATTTTTTTTTAGAGGTAAATGAAGACAAAAACGAGGTCAGCTTTTGAAAGGATTTTTTTTAGAGGTAAATGAAGACAAAAACACCCAAGACAAAAGGATCCATCTCAGTATTTTCTCAGCATGTGTTTCACCATCCACTTTACCTGGGTGTTCTGGATGACATATAACTTGAGTATTACTGCTACAGGAAAAAGACTGAATGGTTTGAAGGGCCTGGCAATGGGACTAGCAGATTTATTTATTTCTAGTTTCATTTAGTCTGCTCTAATACTTTTACACCAGCAAGATGTTCCAGCAACCAAGATGATAGTTTGTATTTGTTTATGAGCCTGAGAAAAAGTAGAATGCGGAGTTTTAGGTAAAACAAAATACTTCTCTATTTTGAACTATATTGGCACATGCAAGATGAGAAGAGGACACAGGAGTCACCAACACCACTCTCCCTAAACCTGCAGGAAGCCTTACAGCAATGCTTTTCCTCTTCTACTGGCCACAGAGCATCTGCCCCAGGACTTGTCCACTCCATGCCCAGACACTTCCACAGCCTCACAGGGAGCTGAATGCCTGTAACACAAGAGACAATACCTACAGTGTGCCATAAGGAGGGAGCAGGAGAGATTAACAATGCTGCCCACATGTAGCCTAGGCCCCTGCAATAACAGGGGTTTCTCCAAATGAAAACAGAGCTAAAGCAACTTCTTCCTAAACCTTGCATGAGACTGTCTTTTTCTTCTGGCTCTCCATCAGGATGGCTCACAAACTCACCCCAGTCTTACCTACCTCCAGAGAGGCATTCTGACCTCCAAGAGAGGTGTGCCTGCTACCCCAGTCTTACCTACCTCCAGAGAGCCATTCTGACCTCCAAGAGAGGTGTGCCTGCCTGTACCTCCACTATATCATCCATCCTTCCTAGTAATTTTCCACAGTGTTTAGTATTTGATGACAGTTTTGGGTGTTTCATACAAACAGCCCCATCCACTCACTGTCAATGTCTGCATACCTTTTGCCCAGTTCTTGCATCCTAATGAACTCCTGACATCACAGAAACAACTACCACAATCACTATGCTCTTCCCTGGACTTGCAAGCAATAAGTATATTATGCAGACTCCTAGAAAGATCAGACTTTTGTGGACCTGAATTATAAACTTTCCCTGGGACTCTGCTGGACTTGACAAAGTGCAGTTACTACACCATCAAAAGCAAGAGGTGGGGGAAAGGTCAGACTTTTTTGGACCTGAATTATAAACTTTCACTGGGACTCTGCTGGACTTGACAAAGTGCTGTTACTACACCATCAAAAGCAAGAGGTGGGAGAAGAAAGAGGAGGTTCCCCAAAGAAAGGGGAAGAAAGGCTGGGCAGTTCCCTTTCCCACAGTTTTTGATCAACCTTCAGAGATTTCAGTCAAATGTAGGATTGTAGTGAAAATGTTACAGTAGATAATACTTTTCAGATGTAAATTGTACACACTATGTACCCAGTATGCATACTATATAAAATTATTTTGGGTCATTTTGTACTAAACCCCATACTCTCCTGGAAGCAAGTAAACCAGAATATACTCTAATTCTTTGTTCAGTGCTCTTCTTTATGTAAGGTTTATATTTTCTTCTAGCATGGTGGTATGGGAATTGTGAAATACAAATAATTTCTCCTTTTACTCTTCACCATTATGGACAATATTGACTGCTCCTGCTCACTAAGATTAACTATGTTTTGTGGACAGCAAATGCACTTTGGCAATGCAGATTTTTTTGTCAAGACTTTCTCAGTTCTGCCAATGTAAAACTTTGCATTGATCTATTGAAATTGCTCTTTTGTCTAAGTACCTTCTAAAGGGCTATATTCCCTTTCATGGCAATGACAATGGACTTTAACCTGTACTTTTCACCACTGTTACAAAATTATCTCCTTCCCTGGGCCTACTACACTTTGTTTTTGACCAAGTTGCAGTTTTGCTTGAGAATATTTGACTTGTGATAACCCAAACATTCTGGAAAACATTCCCTAAACCTTTACTATTTTCTCTTTTTCCAGGCTTTACACTCTAACCTGACACTTCTTGTCCAGAGATATAAGGGCTGTATAATTTGTGAACCTTCCTAATGGGTTAGTTTCACTTGCCTTTCTAGTATTTAGAGGAGCATTTTAGCAATGTCAGATATGTTTAAAAGTCTAGTCCTGTACAGTAAAAACATTATCTAAAAGTATTTTTGTAAAAACCTTGTATCAATGCCTGTGCTCTTCCATATGTCTTTCAGGTCCTCAACATACACTTTATTTCTCTAAGTGTTTTGAGATTTCTTGGTACAGGACCTCGTTACTTCTTCTATTCAGCTACAGTCACGATCTTCGCTACAGAAGCACAGGACTGTCGGGCTTCTCAGGCAAGAATTGAATACAGTTTTTTAGCACTAGAATGGTTAACAGCAGACATTATTATTATGATGTCAATATTTCAACTTTTGCCCTGACTTGGGAGTTTAGTGCTGCTTTTGTTGCTTTTCCAGTTGCACATTCTACTTCCTCTTGAGCAGCACACCCCTGCCCCCCACTCTCCCATTTGTTCAGCTGTTTAATAAACTGTTTCCCCTTGTATTGTGTGTGTAATCTATGCCAGAAGCACTAGTTTTAGATTTTATAGCTCTTACTTGGCTGCTATAAATATCATCACGCGGTCTTACTTACCAAATTTTGGTAATATAGCTCTAGTGTCAATGATTATACTATTTAAAATATGAAACAGTCAGTGATGGTATGGCATTTTCTCATTTAAAAAGACATTTGACAGATTTTCTTGGACTATGGATGCTTTGGAGAAATTAGTCTTTGAAACCTAGACTTTCCAACTGGACTGTTCCTTGAATCAGAGCAAAGAGCAAGCTATCTCGCAACTAAGGTGACTAAGGATGCAGTTGCTTCCTTCAGTGTTTGTTTGAGAAGTGGATGGCTCATGGTTGTTTCTTCAGTGTGGAACATGTAATGTTTGGAAATGGAACTGGTTCCATGTGAGCACTCCTTTCTTGTTCCTGTCTGTGGTGGAAAGGAGTTAGAGGAAAACGGGTTGGCCCTAACTCCTGCCTTGTGCTGGGAAGTTGCACCTTTGCTGCTTTAGAGCAGATGTCATGAAAGGGATTCTCTGTATTGGAGATGATGCTTCTGCATTGCATTACCACAGTGAAAAGGTGTAAACTGATGCTGATCCTGTCACATCTTTGCCTAATAGTTTTCCTTCCTTCTTTTTTTTCTGATTTTCCGGAAAAGGTTTTCTTCCTGCTGTTTTCTTCCATATGTTTATACCACTTGAAAAAGCTGAGGACAGATAAATTCCCCTCTTCTTTTTACCCAACACTTTCCCTGTGCTTTGGACAACCTTCTCCTATGCCTAGCAGAACCTTCTTACTACATACTTGCAGCTGCTCTTTGCACTTACATGGCAATACATGAGGCAGCAGACACAACTTCTCCTGGCCCTCCAGGACAGGAGGAAAGAGCACCCTAAGATATTGCTGTACGACCGACAAAGGAAGAGCAGGATGTCCAACCTTGCAGTGATGAGCACGAGACCAAGTGAGTCCCTGCTGTTTCTAATGAAAATGTGGGTGAAGCCAATAAATTCTCATCCCTCTTGTTTCCAAAAAAAGCTTTGGAAAGTGGTGGAAAGAATACATCCATTTGGTGGAGTGAGGGTGGAAAATGCACCGCTATCAATGAAGACCTCTTCAAGCATGGAGTGCTGGCAGGGCAGGACCTCTGTGCACTGTTGCAACTGAGAGCATAAGGAATTTCATTCGATAGCTCAACCTCTATGGATTCATCAAAATGCAACAGGATTTCCGAAGATCGACCTTACTTCCTGAATTCCTGGCAGAAGAAGCAGCAGCTTCTACTCACAGAAAGGTACAGCAATTGCTCTGCACATCAGCAAACTGACATTCACATAACATAAGGCCTTGCAATATAGGAGACGAGGATGGTAGTGAGTGGTCCGATTTTAACTTCCTTCTCAGCTCATTTTCAGGAAGTTTTGAGTTAGTCTTTCTGACTACTAGAAATGTGGATAAGATGCATGTCAGTTATAGCTGCTTAGATTGAACCTGTTCAATGGAAAGACAGACTCAGTGTAACCTGATTTCTTTGAATGTATTTGCTATGTGTCTTGCTGTACCAAATCTGTAATCTTCCTGTGGCTCCCGCTGAATGCCAAGAAGATACATCTAAGGATCATAGTATTACCTGTATGCTTGTTCCCCACTCAAGTGGCTGAAAAGTAGTGGTATTTGGCTTTTGAAAGCAGTTCTTATGCTTTTGAAAATCCTACACTGGTCTGCTCCCGTATGGCAAAACCCCAGGGATGTCGACGAGTTAACAGAACCATCTCATAATGTGTTAGCCTAAGCTTTGGTTTTCTAACGCCCCTGAGAGTCCTTTTCAATATGCATGTTTGTCTTTTGCAATTCAAAGTCTTAGTTCTCCTGGCTTGGGGTTTTCCATTCTCTACGTGGTAGCAGCTAATTCTTCTCCTTTGCTTTTTTCAGTTGCTCTACTACTATAACCCCAACTTTAACAGAGAGCATCCCCACCTGCTGGGGAGGTGCAAGAGAAGAGTTGACCTCCAGTGGAGAGCCCCAGCTGCATCGGGGCAGGATGTGGAGGTGGGTGAAAGGCAGCCCTCCCAAAGCCCAGATAGTCAACCTGCAGGGGACACGCAGGCACCTCTACCCATGACGACTGCACTCACCAAGCAACAGGCTAAAGCACCTCATGACCTCCGCGGTGCCCATAAATCTCCACAGGCAGCTGCTCCCATGCTTCCAGAGCCTACTGGAGCAGCAGGCAGCAAGAGGTTCATTCCTCTGGCCCTATTCTTTCTACCAGTGCACAGCAGCCAAACCCTAACTGGACTCCAGCATGCTGCTTAGGCTTCTCCACCACGTTTTGCAACTTTTCCACATGGACTGGGACATCCTACCTTTGGACCTATGCAGCCAGAAGCCCCCAGGGCTGGCCTGCCTCCCTGGTGTCAACCATAGTTTGCAATGCCCATGCTGGCAGCAGCCTCAGCTAAGGCCACCCCAATGCGAAAGCCCAACAGCCCCCCAGTGCCTGACGGGCACCTGCAGCCCCAACACTGCAGATGCAGGCGATGGTGTTGGACCCCAGCACGGCACATGCTAGAGAGAGTCCAGATAGCTAGTAGCAAGTCAGTAGTGTATAGTAGTGTTGCTAATAAGTAGAGCTTAGTAGAGTTGGTTAGAAGTAGAGCCTAATTAGACTTTCTAATACACTCTTTGAACAATAAGCCTTTTTTCGGTTGTTATGTTCTGTTTGTACAGCATAAGCCCAGAGTGAGATTGAATTTCATCTGTCCAAGTAGACACAACTGTTCCACAGGCGCTTTAATAATTTCACACAGGGAGCTGCTGCTAGGGTGGAGATGGAGGTGTTTGCATCAGTTCCGCTGGAGGACACACATACCTCTACTTGCAGAAAGTCTATCTTTGCCAAGCTAAAGCAACTAATGGCTAAAGCGCATCTCTGCATCTGCAGACCTCATACCTCTCCCCAAGCAGCTGCTCCCCCACTTCCTAACCCTGCTGGACCAGCAGGCAGGGAAAGCTTCTGTCTGCTGGTCTGATTTACAATACTGGTGTGATTACAAAGAGAAGAAGGAATTAGGAAGAAGAAAATCAGGCTCAGTACTTTTGCACCATTTTTATGGTGAATATTTACATTAGACGGTCATGTGATTAAGAACCTGATCCACAGCCCACTGAAGTGAACAAATGCCCTCTATATCAGGCAGTGTGGGGAAAGCTCCTAGGAGAAGTGAAGAGATTAAAAAAAAAAAATAAATAGAAGGAGGAATAAGAAGATTTGGAAATTACATTACTTAATAGGTACTTCTGTGTCTTGAGTAGAAATGTTCTTTAAGATTGTCAGAAAGTGGTGCTGAAATAAATTGTCTTGATTGCCTCTCAGGCATTTAGTGTTCTTTACCCTGCAAGAAGTTAATAGGCTGAAAGTTTTTTTTCCGAACCTCCTCAGAGCTAAGAAATCCTTTGGGCCTGTACATGTGGGAAAATTCATATCATAATTGTTTTTAGATGCATCTGGGGCTTTAGTTTATTACAAACATGTTTTTCTTTGTGTCTTTACTCTCTTGTAGGGGGGAAGGGCAGACACATTTACAGAAAAAACAGTATTTTTTGCCCCTAATAGTGATATCCATTTAATAACATTTCTGTTCATATGGAATATTGTTCATGTTCTTGCTGCTCGGATGGATAGCAATGCACCAACTCATTGACAAAGGATTTGAACTTTTGAAGTGTGTTTCTTGTATTAATCCTATATAGGTTTCTTCTTTTAACAATTCTGAATCATATTCATTTTTAAACACTTGGGTGCTACAGATAATCTTGAATTTAAAATAGAGAGTTTTATTGAGGGTATGTATAAGGGGTTTTGTGGTTAAATTCATAGAGCAAATCTTCATATGAATTATGCTTGTGAAACAATGTAATTCACTATTTTGCTAGATGTAATTCTGATGAAACACCGTAAAATATAGTAATTTTTATGATTTAGATTTTAATCTTGTTTCTTTCCATTTATATTCAAGCCTCAGCTTAAGATACTTCATAATAATTGAATTGCAGCTATAAAAAGTGCATTTTTCTAGGTATAATTCCTGGACTTTTGTCATAACATGTTACTTTTTTTATAGTTAGGGTTTTTTAAAATTGCATTTTATCTGTATTTCTTTTAAGAACAAATATTACTCTCCTCAGTAGTACAGAGTAATCTTCCTGTGCTTTTCTGTGGTGTGAATTCTTAAATCAGTCTCTTCTTTGGGAAGGATATCAAAAGCTTAGGCCTGGCTTAACTGATTCCAAGTCTGTTTCTGAGGAGAAAAGTCTGCTTCTGGTGTCGGTGAGGTTGATCTGAATGAGAAATTATTTCAACCATTTTGGCCATGAAATTAAAGGAAAGATATGCTAAACTGAATGAAAATACCATCAAGCCATAGGCTTCTGACTGTCTAGTAGTTATTTTTACCAGGCAAATCTGAGGCTCTTTTCATGGGACAGTATAATTTTTCTTGTTTTATGAATGGAGTGCTTGGGGTTTGTATGAAAGATGTGGTAAAGAAAAACCAGAATTAATGAGGTGAAATGAAAAATGTAAATCCAGTTTGATATTCCAAGGCAGATAAAATTCTTTGCTAAAATTTAAGTAGTATATTGTTAGAGGTTACTGTTGTCTTGTGCTGATTTTGGACAGTTAAGGTACAAGATATAATTTGTGTGGGTTTTGGGCAATGCTTTGTTAAGTGGCAGGATTCCTGTGCGGGGTTCTGGTGAGACTGTTTCTGAGGATTTCAAGTGGTATCATCCAACCACAGTACTGACTCTTTCACCAGTCTCTGTACTTCTTGTTAGTGTTAAATATTTTCCCTACTGCAGGATGCACAGCCATCAGGTACTCTTCTTGAAGCTTTAAGTCAGAGACTCGTTTTCTGTGATGCCCTTGCCCATCTTCCTTATTGATGCTTATATGAAAGTAGTTGATTAAAGATATTTGGTAATTGTAAACAGTAATACTACTGCAGCTATTAAATGTATTGAACACTACCGTCAGTACTGAAGCCTAATTTAGACATGTTCATTAAAGGAAGCAATAACCTTTGAAAGATTTGCAGGATTCTGCAGCACCTGGTAATGAACAATGTTACATACTAACTTGTTTCTTTCTACTATTGAGAAACCAATACTTGAAGTGAAACAAGAATTGACTGTCAATAAATTTGTAGGTCACAATGCTATCAGAGTAAGTTAACAGAGAGAAAGAGGCCTTTTAGAATGTACTTGTACATTTCTTAAAAGCAGCCTCCCATCTATGATACATCTGTAGTGACACTAACTGTTGTTCATGAAGATCTATGCAGTAGAATAACAGTAGGACAGAGATTTGCTGGATTAAGCAAGGGAAATCTTTCTTGTATGCGAGACAACACTGAGATCTCTCACTGGACAACCTGCAGACTTAGAGGTGAATCTTGGAAGATGCTGAGGATCCTCTCAGAGGCACTGCTGAGGTCCTTTCTCTTCTATTAAGACTCCTCAGTTTGATCTATGGCTGTGTTTTAAGTGTAGCCAAAGCAAGTCTTAAACTTGGTGTAAGCATTGCTTTCTGCAATGGGAAATATTTGGTTGACAAGGAGGTTGTAATTCTAGTGCCTTTTTCTCTAGATACCCTCTGGATTAAGGGTATCCAGTGGGAACACTGATGTATGAACCTTGTGTTGGCCTTTTAGATGATGACAAATTGCATTGCGTGAAAGTAGTTTCCTCACAGTCACAAAGTCTGTTTTAAGATTTAATTAAAATGGTGACTCCATATGGTTTCTTGTATGCACATCGCTATGTGTGTACTGTGAGGTCAGAGCATGCCTTCTAGGTAATAAATGCAGAGCAGGAAGCCCTACATTTGTGCTTCTATCCATATATGTTGTTCTTTTCACCAGAGATAATCTCAATGATTGCTTTCATGGATGCTACTGGCTGTCACAGAACAAATCTGAGTTGTATTTTCTGGCTAGTTATGGTCAGATCAGAGCCTGTCACTCTGTATGTCAAATCTCTTTTCTTTTACTGTATGCATAACTTTACATTTATCAACAGTGAATTTCATCAGTCGTGTCACTCTCCAATCTCGTAAGACATCTGTGTGAAGACAAAACCAATGCTGAAGTGCATGCCCTTTACAGGGCTTGTTTGGGGGACCTTTTTTTTCTTATGCAATTCCACAAAAGTTGTGTTTTGGAATCTTCCTTCCCTCTCAAGGCTCAAATGCTATTTTTTTAAGAGACCTTCTGCCGCATCCCTCTTGAGGCTCACTCTCCGATTTCCTAACCTCAGTGTCAAATAATTAGTTTTGGAAAGCTGAGCAGAAAATAAAACTAAATTAAGAGATTCATTTGAATGGTAGCTTTGTGCAGTTCCTCTTCTGCAATTAGAAAATTGTTTCAAATGCTGGTCTTCCAAAGGTAATTATGAGCAAAAGGTTGAGTTATCTTTTTTAATGAGTTCTGCCTGATGCTGAGAAGAAAATCTAGTCTGGTGCAGAGTGTATTCAATAGTGCTAATTAAACAGTTCCTCCCACTTAGTGTAAGTCAAATTAGTTTGATCCAATTGACAAACTTGTGTTTTACTAGGGAAGCTCTTTAAGCCTTAACAAAATAGTTTCATGTCAGCTTAAATAAGAGCGTTTCTTTATGAAGCAAGTAGCAATCTCCACTGAAAGAAATGTAGCTTTTTTTTTTTTTTTTTTTTTAATTTTAAGCAACACTCCTGAGTAACCTCTGCTACTCAAGTATGGTGACACCAATTATAATCCTAGGTGTGTGGCATTTTTAGGCATTTTTGCATGGAATTATGATTTTTTTACTTTATTAGAAGGAAAGTGAAAAATCAGGCATTATTGCTGTTCGCTCATAGCTCAGAGGCATAACTTGTTTTTATCTACTTACATGAAAGTAGTAAAAGCTTTATTATCAGAACCCCAGGAGACGGCTTATTGAAGCAATCATCACCCTGAAAGCTCTTTAGAGTGTTTAGGACCAGAAGTTAAAATGCTTAGTGGGGTTAGATTTTTTTTGAGGCAGTTAAACTGCATAGTGTACCACTTACTGAGTTTCACTGGTTTGATGTGACTATACAGCATGAAGTATTTTTCAGTTATGGTTATGGAAATTTTGTCAGTAAGTAAGTGGAGCGTTCATATCAATATCCTGGGCAAAATTTGCCTTTCCTGTATTGCTACTTGGACCTGCCCAGGCATATTGGATTTAGGTAGGACTAATACAGTACTTTTTAAGGTACACCATCCTGTTCTGGCGGTTCTGCTTTGGGAGGACATTCAATGCTTTTTCTGCTGAGGTTGTATGACTGCATATGCATACATTTAAAACTAGTTCACCTCTGCCCAGCATCACTGGAGAAACACCCTCTGGTGTGGTAGAGGGTGGAATCTTGCCCCTGCCTGTTCACTTGTGGGACTGACCATCTGGGCATGCTCGGCATTTGGGTACAGTTTGGGTCTAGGGGGATGCCACTGGGGATCTCTGTCAATCCTGTTGGGGCTTGCAAATCACCCCAGCTTCTGTTTGGCAAAAGCGGGATATGAGCTGTTCTGTGCGTGTCCACCTGTGAGCTTCAGCCAGCCTAGACTCTAGGGTTGGTCAGCAGCCAAGAGAAGCTTTTGAAGATCCCTGTGGTTTCTGAGTGCTGGACTTTGTGGTGTGTTTGTGTTACAGCAGCTACAGTTGGGGTGATCAAGTTGAGCTAGCTAGAAGCTGCTTAGCTCAGGTACTGTCAACATTACAGCTGGAGCAGAAAAGCCCCAAGAGAAATTGGTTAAAAACTCTACCCACCGGGCTGAGGTTGCCTGTTTCTTGCTGTGGCTGCATTGTCAGCAGTATCCAAGCTCTGCATTTTTAATTCATCAAGAATGTCTGAATGAGCTGTGGTTACAGTTGTGAATGCCAGACATACCTATAGCTCCTTGAAGGAGCAGTAAAGTGTCATAGTGAATGTATGGTGAAGAATAAAAAGCATTGGAGAACTATTTCTGGAGTAAGGACAAACTAGTTGCATTGGTGCTACCTGATATGCTCTGTGGCTTTGATATCCATTCTGATTTTGGGGCATGGGAGAGTGCAGTGCTTTGTGCTTGTCCTTAGCAGCTTTCTTGTAGACTCGAGGGTTGTGCCCATGGTGGAAAATAAAATGGACCATAGTGTATATTCACAGTTCACAGTCCTTGACCTGTCTTATCCTGCAGACTGACTTAATCTCCCACTATCTGGAAGAGTACTAACTGCCAACTGTTGTTGGAGTATACATGTTAGCAGTTAAATGTTATGATGAGTGTAGGCTAGTATTTGAGCCCTTGCCCTGCCTTTCTTTAATTTATTAATATAGACATATGCAGTGAATTCAGTATCTTTTTACCAGTTTGGAGTATTCTCTGTAACTTCCCAGGATTTGTCCCTGAGCCATTTTTATATTTTATAATTCCACTACAAATTGACTTTTTTATCCCCATATGCTCTCAATATGTAGCTAGGTATACCATTGCACTCAGTAAGACCAAATGGCTGCAGCAGCAGTACTAAGTAGCTCATTGGCTTTGTTAAAGATGAGTGGTTCAATTTGTGTGCAGTGATTAAAAAAGAAAACTGTTTTGCTGAAGGAGATAAAGTGGATCCCACCAATTAATGCAGTTTACAAATAAATTTCTATTTTTCCATTATTTGAAATCACTAACCAATAGTAGGCAAAACCACTTATGCATTTGGCATAATATTGGAATATGCAGATATTAAATAACATGCATGGTAGGAGGCAGGCTTTTTAACAGACAGCTTGCCAGGGCAGGCATCATATCCAGGCGTTTCCTTCGTAGTCAGGAAAGAGAAGCCAAATTCAGTGATATGTGTTTATTACTTGGCAGTGGCAATGCAATGCTGTGCCATACTTGTATTGAAAAACATGAGCAAAATTCAGTATCTTGTTACTTTCTTACAGATTCAAATTAACTTTTTTGATTTGTACTTTATTAATTCTTGAAGTCTTTTTTTTGTGGCAGACTATTTTCAGTCTCAGTTAAAAGAAGTAAAAAATACTTGCATGGGAGAGCTGCTGAAAAGTTGAGGGATAATGTTAATGATTCTTTTCTCTGAGCAAACACTGGACACTTTTGACGGTCTTGTGTTGAAGGTGCCATGTTTATAAAAACAAGAAATGTTTACTATATCTAAGTATGTAGAAAGGGATTGGCATTTCACACTGTTTTCTGAAGAAAGTCTAGGCCACATTCTGCCTATGAAAATTGCCATTAAGTATTGATTTGTAATTCAGTAAATGCATGCAGTTCCTGAATAGGTGAAGTATTGTCCTAAACCATTAGCATTGTTTCTTCATGTAGGTAATGTAAAGGGAGATCCTGCCATTTCGGGTTAGTCCTTTCTCTGACGTGGTTACATTTATTCAAGGCACTTCATAAACAAAGGGCTTATTTCATAACCATTCTAAGCATCACTGTAAAAAGCAAGTTACACTGGCCAGTGTGACTTATTTCACAGATTTTTCACAGAATCATTAAAAATTTGTTTGGAAGTGACCCCTGGAGTCCACCTAGTACATCCTTCTGCTTGAAGCAAGACTGTTAGCATGTCTAGATCAAGTCAGCTGCGGTTTTGTCTAGCAAATCTTGAAAACCTCTGAGGATGGAGATTCCACCTATGTGGATAATATGTTCCAGTGCTAAATTATCTTTCTAGTGAAGAAATTTTTCCTGATGTCCATCAATCTTCCTAAGTGCAACTACTCCCTGTTGCCTCTTGTTTTGCCGTCATCAATATCTGATAAAATGTTGTCTCCATTGTCATTGCAGTTACCTTTCAAGTAGCTGTAGGCTGTTATTAGATCATCCTCTTTGCCAAACCAAACAAACACAGCTCTCTCAATCTCCTCTAGTGGGTCAAGTGCTGACCATCTTTATAGCCTTCTGCTGGACTTTCTTCAACTTCTCAGCATCCTTCATGAACTGCAGAGCCCCAGACTGTACACAGACACAGCCTCTTCAATGCAGCAACTCTCTTGACCTGATGGCTATGCTTTTCTTAATGTAGCCTAGTATTGACTTGCCACTGGCACAGTGAGACTGCACCATGGCTCATATTCACATTGTCATCCACCATGGCTCCATGTCCTTTCAGCAGGGCTGTGACTCAGGCAGACAGTTTCCAGCTGTACTTAGTTCACAAGTTTCTCAAAACTACTGTGGATTAAAACTCTACCACTCAATGGATCAACTTGCCCTCCATTTTGTACTGTCCTCACATTTTCTGGTAAGTGCATTCTTCCTCACGACCCAGGTTGCTGATAAAGATAAGGAATGATGTCAGACCCAGAAGCAACTCTGTTATTCTTTTTGTGTTATTGACTGCTAACTGGACTTTGAGCCATTGATTACTTGTAAGCCCTGTGTCCAGTCGATTTTCAACATATCTAGCAATCCAGTCAGCCCATAGTTTCTCAGTTTCCAAATCAGTGTTGTGGGAGGTTGTGTCCAAAGCCCTATGAAAGCCAAATTGTATCATATCCACTGCTATTCTCTGGTCCATACAGCTAGTCATTTAATCATAGAGGGCAATCAGGTTGGTCAAGCATGATCTGCACCTGCTAAATCCCTGCTGACTATTCCTGATTAACTTTTTGTCCTTCATGTTCTTGAAAATCAATTCCCTTTTATCTTAATATAATTTAGTGGAGAAAAGATATGTTCTCTTTGAGACAAAGGCATATAAATTCAGCCTTCTACTGGCAGCAGCAGAGGTATTTCATCTCCAGAGGAGAGAAGGAGGGATAACCTGCTTTATTGGTACAGATAACTGCTAGTTTTAATGAGGAAGAGAGATAACTCCATAAATGCTAGAGATTAGGCTTTGTTTGGCTAAGGTAAGATTTTTCCAGGAATATAGTGACACCTTAGGAAACTTATCTACCTTGGAAGAGAGTCCTAGAAGTATTACGAAGTACATTTGTAATTTGCTTGGGAAACATTATATTATGTGGTAGATCCCGAAGAATTCATTGACATCTAAATTATAATTATAGCCCCCAAGTTAAGAAAGCAAACAAGTAAATCTCCAGATCTTTAATAAAAACAATTATAACTGTTTTGGATGAAATATTGACTAGACATTGTGAAATTAAAAATTAATCAGTTCCTAAGTAAATCACTGGGCACTTGAGGTGAGAAAGTGTAACCCCTTTTGAGGGAGAAATATACTGTCTGAATATCTAGCAAGTTATAATTTTATTCTTTAGTATATTTAAAATTCACCTTCCCAAATAACTTTAGGGAAACTCCTTAGTCCTGCCTCCATATTGTTTAATTAATTGCTTTTTTACTTTCTCCTCTGCCTATACTAAGGTGGGCAGAAACCAGAATTCAGAATATAATATAAAATAATATAATATATAATACAAAATATAATATAATATGAAATTCAGAATATAAGAAGACAACTGCACAAATGCATATCAAGTCCTAGGTAACATTTCATTTTCAACAAAGTCCTGATCTACTCTGCTACTACAGCATTTGATTGACTTAGGGGTCCATAGCACTATTTCTGGTTGCTCTGGGAAGGATTTGCTTCTCAATTGAACTACATGTGTTGCAGTTAGGTTTAAATGAGTTAAAAGAAAGTAAGACTCCAAAAGTTTGCTTGGACACTTTAAATCAGAAAGTGGAGGGACCAGGTCCATTTTGTTTTCATAGGAAATACCTGTCTTTGCTTCAGGCGTCTTCTGTCAGACTTGCACTGTCCTGGGACTTCACCAAATTTGTGCTAGGAGTCCTTCATGTATTTTTGCAACTCTTCAGAGGAGAAAAGAAGATGGATTGATTTCTGTATTGGTATTTACAGGTAAGGAAATCACTGGATGCTATGACTTTTTCTTTAAACAAGAGTTTCTGGAGAGGAGAGAACTTTTCTTTAATAGCCAAGTGAATGAAAAATTTCTCTGCATATGTTGCTTCTCCTGGGCAACCTATTCTAGCTGACTCAACTTGATTAGAAGGATTGGAGTAAACATCTTGAGGTCCCTTCCAACCTCAACATTTTTGCAATTCTGTGATTCAGCTGTGATTTCCAATTTTGACTGGTCAAGGGAATATCTGATGTAGCGTATTCTGGAAAATAATTGTAGGACTGTCTCATGACAGTACTTTCAAGAAGTCCAAGCCTTGATGTAGAGAAATTTTGAGACCTTCTATACTAGACAGACAATACAATCATAGCATCATAGGATAGTTCAGTTCAGAAGGGACCTAAACAGGTCTTTAGTCCAACCTCATGTTCAGAGTACAGTCAGCTATGAGATCAAACATGTTACTTAGGATTTTAACTACTTCTGTCTTGAAAACCTCCAAGGAAGGAGACTGCACGACCTTTCTGAATAACCTGTTCCTATGCTTGTGTGTCCTCATGGTGAAAAAAGTTTCCCCTTAGCCAGTCTCAGTCTCTGATTTCAACTCATGCTTGCTGTTTGTCTTCTTCCCATCATGCATTACTATGAAGAACATGACTCCATCATCTTTGTGACCTCCATGTAGATATTAGAAGGCTGCAACTAGGTTCTTCTGAAGCCTTCTTGCCTCCAGCCTGAACAAGCCCAATCAGCTCAACCTCTGCTAATAGGTCAAATGCTCCAGACCCCTGACCATCTTGGTAGCTCTCCACTGAACTCTGATGAACTTGCTCCAGTTTATCAATGTCTGTCTTGTACTGAGGGGGCAAAACTGGGCGCAGTATTTGAGACATGGTCTACCAAGTGCTTTTATCTACTACCTATGATAATAGCTCCTGATAATAAAACCTAGGATAGCATGACATTATTTTGCTGCCAGGGCATACTGCTGGCTGTCTACCTGAGGTCCTTTTCAGTACAGCAGCTCCCCAGGCAGTCACTCCCCTGCCTGCATTGTTCCAAGGACTTATTCTTTCCCAGGTGCACAACTTTGAATTTGTCCTTGTTGAAATTCATA